>NW_006399812.1:11070295-11070803 GCF_000299155.1 Elephantulus edwardii
GCATAGCACATAATTACGAAGACTATAGCCTGGATCAGGCGCACCTTAGTCTCCAGTTTGACATCGTTGCTCTTCAGTACTCTTGAGAGGTCCCTTACAGCCGACTTTCCCGATGCAATTCATCTCCTGATTTCCTGGCTGCTGTTACTAAGAGTGTTGACTGTGGAGCCAAGTAAATTAAAACTGTTAACTTAATAACTAAGAATTTCAACTTCTCTTTATTCAGAATGACATTCCATAGTGATTTTTTGTATGTGATTTTATTTTATACTGGTTTGCTACAAAATTCTTAGACATTGTGCTTCATTCGTGTACACCGTGTTGCACACATTCCTACATTCGCATTGTATGTCATACAATAATTCATATGCATTGTGTTTTATAAAATCAGACATCATTGATCTAGACCTATCTTTTTTTAAATTTTTATTGTATTATTTTTACGTGTACTGTCAAATCAGATCTGACTGGTACAGGAGGAGATTGCCCCCTCCTTCTCCAGCAGAGC
>NW_006399812.1:11070903-11084975 GCF_000299155.1 Elephantulus edwardii
CCTCCTCAGTTTCAGCAAGCAGGGTTGTGTCATCTGCATAACACAGATTGTTAATAGATCTTCCACCAATCCTGATGCCACAATTCTCCTCATAGAGCCTCCATACCTTTTCAACATGTATGCAGAGCAGATTATCCGAGAGGCTGGGCTCTATGAGGAGAATAGTATAATAGAGGAAATAAAATAGGCTGATGAGATAGGAAGCTGTGGGGGTGGGCTGGCTCTCCTGCAGCCAAGATGATAAACATAGGTGATGGGTGTGTCTGTCACTAATACCACCAGTGGGAGAAGAATCACTATCAGCATTGATAGCTGTAGGCTGCTTCCTATGAAGTGAGATTAGACAGACGTGTCTCCCCTCACCAACTTTTTGACCAATGTCCACACCAGCCATCTTTCCCACCGTACATTCTACTCTTCTTCTGGGTCCAGGAATTCCTTGCAGTGGCCACACAGAACTTAAAATGTTCATGATTGTGGAGTTTATTAGGGAAGATCCAGGTTACAATTTAGGATCAGGAACAACTGAGGATAAATGACTGCCTGGCTGTGTCAACAGGCAGGCCTTTTCCTCATCTTCTGGACCCCTTGATCTGACCTCTGCTTTACTTGGGCAAGAAAGTGTTACAAAGCTCCTTGCCTCTACTGATAAGTGCCCACAGGAGCTCCACTTGCTAGGGAGCCTGCTGTCCAAAGATGCTCACCTCTCTTGTTTCATGGGTTGGAACACCTACTCTAAGGACCTTCTCTCTGGGCGGGAAGCCCATTGTGCCATCTTCTATTGGTTTCCCAGTTCTGTTGCTGCCATTTCTTAGCCTCTGCTTCTTGCCATCTTGTGGTAATTCCAGTGTTACAACTTTATTTGTCTTCTGGGTCTAGGAGGTTCTTAGCCTAGGGACCCAAGGTTCAAAGGATGCACTTCACTCCAGGTATTTCTGGATGGTAATGAGGTTCTCCTCTGCACTCTTTTATGCCTAACAAAATGGCAAAATTAATCAATCCCTTTGTTAGGGCTCCAAACACCTTATTTGCATGTTCCCACCTCCATGCACCTTATTTGTATTATCAGCAAGCTGTCCAATCCCCTTGGTGGGCCACTTGTACCATATTTGCATAGTCTTACCCAATCATTTTGTAGGAGTCACAAGACCTTGGTGAGAAAGGACTTAGAAAATCAATTCATCACATTGCAGGAGGTAACACAGGTAGAGTAGCAATCTAAGAAACTTGTGAGTTGAGAGAGCAAGTGTAAAAAGACCCTGAGGCAGAGATGAACTGGATATGCTGAAGGAGCGCAGGCCAGAGCAAGGTGCATGTGAGGAGGTCAAAGAGATGGGCAAGGGTCATATGATTCTTCCAGGTCAGAGCAAGGAGTCCAGATTTATCCCAAGTGCAATGTGGAGCCATGGAAGGTTTTAGGAGAGGAGTGTCATGATCTCGTGTTAAAAAAAAATCCTTCTGGCTGCTGAGTAGGAGGAAATAGGGAGATCAGCCCAGGTGAGGGTTGATGATGATTTTGACTAGTTTAGAAGCAGTAACCTGAGTAACCTGACCAAATAAAGTGCATCTGATTCAGGCCATGGTCTTTCCAATCTCTTGCTCTGCATCTGAGAGTTGGACAATGAATAAGGATGACAGAAGAATTCATGTCTTTGAGTTGTGGTGTTGGAGAAGAAACTGAACCTCCTCCCATGGACTGCCAAAAGAACAAATAAATATGTCTTGGGGAAAGTGCAGCCAGAGTGCTCTTTGGGGGCAAAGATGATAAATCTTTGCCTTACATACTTTGGGCATGTTGCTAGGAGAGGCTATTCCTTGAAGAGGGACATCATGCTAGGAAAGGCAGAGAATCAGCAAAAGAGAGAAATGTATTGATACAGTGTGTCAGGAAATGTGAGGATGGCACAAGATAGGTCAGGGTTCAGATTTGTTGTTCATAGGGTCGCTATGGGTCATTCTTGATTCTATGGCATCTAACAACAGCAGAAGCAGCAAAGATGGCCCAACTCCAGGTATACTGGGAGCTTTAGCCACTAAGACTTGCTAACTAATGTGGTTTGTGGGCAGTGAAGGAAGGAGGGTGTGGAAGGTGCTCTGGAGCGAGAACCTACCAAGGAGAGCCTGCCTTGAGCTGACACAGTAGCCAGGTGGAGGCTGCAGGATTTGAGTGAGAGCAGCCTGTGAACTTGGCTTTGAAGGGCCCCCAGGACCAGGAGGACTAGGAGTTGGTGTGAGACTGCTTACTTCCTCGGAGAAGAGTCAGGTGAGGTTTAGTGGAGGAGGTGAAATCTGTGCTGGTCCTCAAAGGGTGAGTCACATCTTGGAAATGCAGACAGAACAGAGATGCTGAGAGGACAAAGAGGTGGAGAATCGGGGCCGGGGAGGCCCGGAGACTGGCAGGCTGTCTGCTTGGCGTGATGTGTACAGAGCCACGAGGGGTTAGTGGCGAATGACCTGAGTTTTGTGTCAAGGTCTTCGATGCCAAGGTGAGGAGCCCAGACATAATCTGACAGGCATAGATTTTACTAATTTCTGCAGATTGGAGAGGTAAGAGGGCAAGAGTCCCAAAGAGTGGGTTATAAGTGGAGTGTGGCAGCACTGAAGCTTCTGGGACACCCCTTACTCTGGACTTGGTCCTGAGATGCCACATTGTCAGAGGAGGGGGTGGCTGCCACTTCCCTCTCCTAGATTCTGGAGCAGAGAGGCCTTTGCACTTGCTGTTGCCTCTGCCAGCAAGGCATCCCCAGCCCTTCATATGCTCGTTCAGTTCTCCTTTGCGTCACTCAAGTCTCTGCTCAAAGAGTTCTCCAGTTTGCCGCCTTCTCCCAGACCTTCCCACACCCGTGGTCTCGCTTGTTTATTTATTGTATGTTTCCACCACTGTGATCATGATGGAAGCCTCAGAGCCTCAACACCTTCTTGACCTCGTCACCGCTGTCTCCCCAGAACCAAATTCAATGTGCATGGGTTGAATCCTCAGGAGTGTATGCTGAATGACTGGATGGCTATTTCAGGGGTGCATTTATATTAATGGGTGAACAGAAAGAGCCCTGCTCGCTTTGCCTGAAGGTCTGGTGGTCCAGGCTGCCCCCAGGGACGGGTGGCCTGCAGACCCGCGCCCACCCTGCAGGACAGACCTTGCCTTGCTTGCTGCCGGTGGATTTCTGCTTTGTTCTCCCTGGGGAATGCAGAGGCAGGAAGGCCAAGGGTGTTCTGGGTTTGGTTTTTGTAATTGGTTTGATATGATCATGAAAAGCATCTAAAAATTGGACAGCTGGAAATGTTTTTCCTCCCATTTATTACTTAAAAACAGCCTTAGAGTTTTTGGTTGTTTTTAAAATCAGATTCTCCTCACTTTAAAAAAAAAAAATACCGTGAACCTACTCCAGGGTCTTTTTGAAAAGACACCACAAGGTCAAGACAAGGCCTCTGCTTGCAGCTCCTTGGGGCTCCAGGGGAGGATTGGGGACCATCCAGAGCCGGGATGTGCCCGTCCTGCCGTCCCCCTCTCAGGAGGAGAAGATGAATTAAGATGAGTGTATTGCACAGTTAGACATTAACCACGACAGAGAAAAAGGATTGTGCATGTTAAAACAGCCCCAACTAAAATATACTGAGGTTAAAATACAGGGTAACTTTACAAATCACTAATAATTTCTTTGGCTTTCACTGCAATAACATTGATTTAATTCATTAGATCCCTTTCTAAATCTATATTTCAGTTTTAGAGTTGTCAGTTTCTGTTAATGACAATTTTCCTCCATCTGTTCCAACATGAAAATGAGGCTCCTTGCCGCAGACAAGACAGATCTCTAAGAGTTGAGGAAGGAGAAGTCTTAAAGGTATTTCACTTGGACGAGGCCCTGTTTGATGATTCACCCTCAAAATGAAGCTTTCTGAAGAAAAAAAAAAGACCACCACAACAAAGGAAAGGTGTTCCTGGCCAGACCACGTCCCTCCGTCCACCCCTGGGGCTGTCCTGGCACCTGATAGTCCCACCCTGCTACCACCATTTCATATTTTGGAGGAGAAATGTTCAAAACAGTTCCACTCGTTCTTTTTTTTTTTTTTTTTTTAATGACAGAGCAATAATTCTGGGTGTCAGCGTATCAGAATTCCAGTGGCTGTGATCCGAATGAAAATGAGGTGCTGTAATTTGGCCATTCAAATCGTCCTATTACAGTAAGTCATTTCCGTAAACTCGGCGAACGACTGTCTACCGAGGGCGCAGGGGCTGCTTTCCAGCTCTGTAAGGAAATGGCTGGAGGCCCCTTCCAGAGCCCCCAGCCCACTCAGCTGTCAGTTCTGCAGATCGTGGGCCAAGCCTGGATGAAGGAGGGTCACTGACTGGAGGGACCTGCATAGGGTGGGAGGAGCTCTGGTGGCCGTGTCTGCAGAGGCTGCACTGCTAATCCAAAGGCCCAGCCTCTCGTAGTGGTTCGAATCCAACAGCCATCAGCAGGAGAAAGACAGACAATCTCCTCCCTCCCAATTTACAGCTTCAGAAAACCCACTGGAGGGACAGCTGTGAGTAGACTCCAACCCCGTGACAATGAGTTGAATTGTTTCTACGGGATAGGCTCAAAGTCCTGGCAGGATTGAGAGCATAAAGGCACTTCTGAAGTTTTTAATGGAAAAATTCAGGTAGAGGGGTGTGAGTGGGGGTTATTTCCTGAACCTGTGACATGGTTTAAAACTTATCAGAGAATTGTTCCACTAATTAATTGATCATGGAAAAATAAATCCACCATTAAAGAAGACACAATGTGTAGTGTATGGCCCGAGGAGCCAGAGAAATTTGTTAAAAATTTGAAGGTCTTTCAGAAAAATATTCAGGCTTTAAAACATATATGGAATTAGGCCAGATCCTCCAAGTTAATTTTCACCATGTGTATTTACGTTCATCTCAATTTCAACAAACGGAGCGCCCCAGTACCGTACATGGGCTGACACTGGCTGAGGTGCTGTTTGACTGTAGACTCTTCGGGAAAGTCTGCGGACATTTGAGGAAACCAGACGAAAAGCCTTCTTTCTGGATGGGCCTCATAATGTCAAACACAAATTAGTGAATTTTTAACATTTCAGATGTCACACCTTGAGCAAATTAAAAATCAGCCAAAATATTAAGGTGCTGTGTTAACTGCCCAAGTGCAGAGATGTATAAAAACCTTTAATCAAACACTCAGGTTGGCTCAGATTGAAATTGTGTTGGTTTAATAGTTTCTTTTTCTGCTGTTTATATTAATGATATATTCCATCTACATATACTGCCGCCTGAAAAGCCATCACAACATTTCTAAGGTTGAATGAATGCACTTGTATTCATGGTTTTTTAATAAAAAGATCTCTTTCTATTAAGTACCTTCTTTTTGTTGTTGTTGTTGTTTCCTAAAGAGCGAGTCGGTGTGCTGTGGATGCAGAGGCTCGGGCAGTGTTAGACACTCATCCAGCTCATTGAGTATGTATATGTCTGTTCTCGGCCCTGGGAGCTGGGACACCACCAACCTGGCGAGACCAGGGCCACTGAAGGGCTGGTGGCAGCGCAGATTGCTTTTTCAAAGCATCATGTGAAGTGAGCCTCACTCAGTGGATGAGGGTCGCCCCATTGGGCTGCCTCTGGAAAGATGCTTAGCTAGGAGTCTCACAGCGTTGGGTTAGGGATCTTCCAGGCTCGGAGAATAAGACTCCCTCGATCTCTGACTCATTCAAAGTATCTCTTGAAAACTCCAGCGTCCACTCACTCACAGCCCCCTAACACTGCCTCACTAACATGTGACGGAGGCCCTGCTTGGCCCCCGCCTGGGGGAGCGAGGTTCATGATGCACATGGGAAACACAGATGGCTGTGCTGGGGACAGGTCTCATCTGAGTCTCTAATTTTGGCTGAACCAAAGTCAAGCATTCCAGTTTTGCAAAACTGATCCATTGCCAGGGGACAGAGCAGGGGAGAATGGGTCACAGGTCATTGGGGGGTTATTTGAGATAGCTTCCCCCCTGTCCCCACCAGACCCTAGAAACTTTGAACTGGTCTGCTCAGGATCTGGGTCAAATGACTCCAGCTATCTGGCCTGACTTGTTCCCTGTAAAGGGGCGACCAGGGCATAGCGGCTTTTAAGGGGTTCTCTTATGGCTTGTCCTCTGTGGGAAAAGGCCAGCTTTTTAAAGACAAGGCAAATTCAATTAAATTATAAGCACTCCATAAACATAAATATGCATGCATTCATTAGTATCTCTGTAGACAGTTATTATTTAAAGTGAGGCATGGTTGTCTAGTCATTTGCAAAGTTTGATCGCAATAAATGCCTACCTTTTCATCAAAGTGATTTTTAATGTATTGTTTATTATTAAACAAATTCCAGTAGCTTTGTTATTGTTGTTGGGTTTGGTCAAGTTGAGGACGACTCCTAGTGATCCTATGAACAACACAGATCTGAACCCTGCCCTACCCTGTGCCATCCTCGTCATCTCTGTCACACTGGAGCCCATTGGTACAGTCACTGTGTCAAACCCTCCCATGGAGGGTCTTCCCATCCTTTGCCACCCTCCACTTTTCTAAACATAATCCCCACTCCCTCGAACTGGCCTTATCTTAATAATACAAATGAACGCTTAAGAGCACGCCACTAAGTTTTAGAAAATTTTAACATGATGTCACATCTGCCTGAAGTTTTGTCAGGAAATAAGGTGAGTCTCCAGGGTTCCTTTCTGTGTCCATGGCCCCTCAAGCTTGAATCGGGCATTGCTACAATATCAATGCAGCAAAAGGGACTGCCCTGAAAGAGGGGTGCTTCAAAGGTGGCGCCTCCACACTTCTCCCTTTTTCTGAGAGGGGAAAAGAAGGAACCGTCCAGCTGAAGGACATACATTTGACCTGAAGGCCCAGCAAGAATCGCATGCTGCAACGTGCACTTCGCTTTGCAGGCCCGAGAAATGAGGTGATTAAGGCTAAAAATGAATAAAATGAATATGCCTGACCTGGGAAACTAGCCTTCCGAAGTAATTAGGCCACGAGACTGAGGATGAGGGAGCGAGTCCGTGGACTAGGAGAGCCCTCAGTTCCCCTCCCGTGTGTTTCTGTGGTGCAGAAGGATCTGAGGTCTGCCGTGGTGTTGGCTTTTGAAACAATTCATTTCTGACTGCGCGGGACGTGGAATTCACAGGATGCCTCTGGAAAGTGGTTCCGATGAGTTCAGGGGCTCTGCTAATCAACTAGAAATATTACTGGATATGAAATCTTTACCTGTTTAAGAAAATCATATAATTTATTTCAGGCAAATTAATTCCATCTGGACCAGTTACAGCATATAATCAGCTATGTTATGCAAATAGTTATCTTTGTGGTTGAAATCAATAAGTTATTTTCTTCCGTAATAAAGAAAAAAGGGGAATACGTTATTATTAATTATGGGCAAAATGAAATTCTTGCTTGCAAGGCTGTGGGTTTCCTTTCACGAGGAAGGCTCTCCTCATGGTGCTGATTTCTGGAGTCCTGATGTGGCCCCTCGCAGAATGTCCCAAGGCCACTCTGCTGGGAAGTCCCTCGGGGACCTGAGCTGGGGCCAGCTTCTCTCCTGAGGTGGGGCAGCGAGTGTACAGGCCTCATGGTCTCTGCCCAGTGAGTACCCAGGCCTGGCAAGCTTCTTATTTATAGAAAGAGGCTTGGCCACAGTGAGTCAGTATCAGCTCCAGTTAGGGAAGAAGTTAATAGCATTATTGATTATGCCATAACCCATGTTAATAGTAAGTATATTGCCTCTTAGCCATAGGGCCCTGTTTATGGGATGTTTCTTCTCTCATCGCCATGGCGGAGCCCTTCAGACTCTTCATCTGGGTCAGGAGGAACGTGGCTTCCGTGACCACCTGAGAGAACAGCGAAGAAACAGCAACCCTATAACATTTTACATCAGCTAAGAATCCTAGAGTTGGTTCCTAGTCCCACAGCCCCTGATTTCTTCCTACGAGGACCTCAGGATCAGGAGTCCAGGAAAGAGCACCCCGGAATCCTTGCCTCGGGAGGACAGCCAGGGTCGCTTTTCTTTTGTTTTGATCCACTCTTGTGAGGGGTGACAGCCCAGGTCCCACAACCTGCTCATCCATTTGTGATGCTTTGGTAGCTTGAGTGTGGCTGTGTTGCTGGAAGTTACACCTCTGAGGTTTCAAAAACCAGGAGACTCACCCCAGGTGGACAGGTCTCAGCGGAGCCTTCAGGCTGAGAGAGACTAGGAAGAAAGTCCTGGCGAGGTACTACAGCTTAGCTAAAAGAAGCATCATAGGGCACAACAGGAAGTTAGCTGGCTTGCTCACCTGAGGCATTTCATCAGGAGGGATGAAGGCTAGAGGAGAATGGTCTGCTTGGTTAAGGGGGGGGGGGTAAGGGAGCATAGGGGTGGGCGTTGGTGAGAAGGATTGGCACAGTGTGGAGTCAAGATTGCAGTGATGGTGAAGCTGGCACGGGTTGGAAAGACACTTCGTTCTGTTGTACCTAAGGTGGTCATGAGAAGGCGGACTTGAAAGCAGGCATTCATCTATTTACCCATCTTAACTATGCATGTATCTATCGTCTGTCAACTGTCTGTCTACCCATCCATCCATGCACTCACCTCAGGGGCTGCTCTCATCAAAGCCAACGGATATTTTCAGCCCCCAGGGCTTGGCCTTGGGAACTGGGATGTGGAAATTCATCCGTGCATCCAGGGGCCTGTAGCAGTTGTCTTTGGCCTCCTGCCATTTCATTTATGAGGTACTTATATTTAACAAACGGATCTCGTTATGCACAGATATCAGCCTTCTTCCTGTTTGATTATCTCAGGCCGGGACCCCAACCTGACCTCCATCTGCCGTGACCCGCGGGCCTTGTTACCTGGGAGAAGAGGGTCCATGTCCTCCCTGACTCTTCAGGGTTCCTTCTCTTTCTGCTCCAGGGATCCTGAGGGTGTCTGCTAGTGTCTTCACTGCCACATCCTGGCCAGTGTTCTTGCCCCCACAGACCTGTGGGCCAGCAGCCCCAGAGGATCAGGTCTGCATGAGGTCACTGTGAGTCCACTATGCTACCGTGGGGGGTGGACTTTAGGAAGTGGAAGGTCAGCTAATGGGTGGTATGGAGACATGATTGACAGGCCAGCATCTCACTCCTGCCTCTGCTGACTGAGCTCCTGCCTGGCTCCCTCCCTCTTCCTGGGGAGCAGTGGGGTCTCCCTGTCTGTGTGCAGCGGCAGGCAGACGCCTCGTTAACCACCCTTCTCCCATGCAGGCCTGTTTATGGATTCCTCTGACCACGTCTGCCAGGCAGCTTGAGCCGGTTGTAGACAGCTGGGCCGCTTGGCATTTTATAGTGAGTGGCAGCCTCCCAGGGCTGTAACTCTGTACCCGTGGGTGCTGTGGGATGTGGCTTTCCTTACATGGCCCTTCCGAAGGGCCACCTTCCCAGGGGTTCCAGCCTGAACGGGCCCTGCAAGCTGCTCTGTCACCCTGACCAGTGAGCACAGGGGCCAGCAGGGTGCCAAGCAGAATCTCTTTCTGGTGGGAAGCCCCCCTCCCGTCCCACACTCATGCTTCCGGGGTAATAATACCTCCTGGAAGGCACCTCATTGCTCTTCACAGAAACAATTCCGCCGAGAGAAATTAATTGCCTGATTGTTGATGGGAAAGAAATGGGAGAACCTATTTGGCAAATGGTCTCTTTACTTGGAGGAGGTAGAAGGGCAGGCCAGAGGGTTCTCTCTAGACTCCCAGACCCTGAGACAGTGCTAACCTCTGAGTGTGACTCTGGCCACACAGGTTAGTGGGTGAGCTGAGGTCCAGCTGGTCGTGCAGATCCATGTGGAGTGAACTCCCACCTCCATCTTGACTGGTTTTGTGATCCCAGTGCCTCGGTTTCTTAATCTGAAAAATGGGACAATAGTGAGATTTCACATGGCACAGTCATAAGGATGAAATGAGATAATTTGAGTTTTTTTTCTTCACCGGGACCACAGCAGGCATTCCGCATTTGTTGGCAAATAGTGGATGCCAGGAGATGGGGGGACTTAGCAGGACCCTGCTGCCCTTTTCTAGCCTCTACGATGCTGGACCTGGGCTTGAGAACACATCCAGTGTTTCTATTTGGGGCTTCCAGCTTTGAGGTTGGGTTTGAGGAGGTGAGGCTCATCCCAAGCCATGGTCCTGCTTCGCCCTTGCGATGACCACTGAACTCCCATTCCAACACACTGTCCTCAGAACACAGGGCCCATCACACAGGCATGTCCTAACAGTGTCTCAGAAATGCATTTACAGCTTAAAATACATCTGGGCAGTAACAATTTTTATGGAAGGGATTTTAATTAGTGCTGTGGCTGAACGAGGTAGAGCGAACATGGGTACCATCAGCTGGTACGCTGACTTCTGTAAAGAAGCATCCAGCCAGGAGTCATGCTTTCCTAGGGCCAGGGCCAAAGGTGTTGATGTCGGTGGGTGGGGACGGGGTCGAGCAAGGGCAGCGTCACCTCCTTGGTTCCTAGAAGGACCCTGTGTTTACTCACGACAGCAATGTTCTGCTGTCATTGTCTTGAATTTTTTTTTAACACTTGAGTAATTTATTTTTGTTTCTTATTGGGATTTTCCCCCCTTTTTAAAAAAAAATTAAATTTAATGAAAGTTTACAGACTTAGGGTTTCCAGTCATTCATTGTTGCACTTTTCTCCCTGCCCAGCTCCTCACCCCAATTCCCTCTTCTCCTTGAAAAGTAAAGAAAAACTTTCATTGTTATTCAATCCCTCCCCTCAAGTCCACTCCACTGTGCAGCCTTCATTCTGGATCCCTGTCATGATAACAATACCCAATCATATAACCCTTTTACACAGTTCTCTCCCTCATCTGTTTCAATGCAGTATACGTCATTCCTCCCCTCCTTCTCTGTCTTCCCTCAACCTTGATGTCAGTTCCATTTTACAACAGTGACCCTATGCAATATTTGTCCTTTTGTGACTGAGATATTTCACTCAACATAATGTCCTAATTCTCTCAGCTTTGAGTTTGTGTTCTCTAAGTGAAGTTCAGTGGAACACTAGAAGGTGTGAAAGCAGAGGAGAGACAGTACATTCCCTCGATACCCCCGAACACGGTCCATGACTCAGGAGTCCAGTGAGCCCACAGTGAACGGGACATCAGTGAGACTCAGAGTGCGTGGAAGGTGAGCACGCCAAGACGGAGCAAGTGGAGGCACTGAGCCCCCAGAGACTGGCTTTCCATTTGAGCCAGAATTTGTTTAGAATGCAAAGGTGTTCTATGTGACACAGACGTTGTTGTTTTTGAGTTGAGTACGACATATAGCGGCCCTGTGAACACAGATGAGGGAGTCTTATATCTTTTCTCATTAGGGCTGCCTTGTGCACTGCTGCTAGCTGTCATTATGTTGGCTCCAGCATGCAGGGTCACTTTGTTCTGCACCATCTCCTGAGTCCCCTCCGTGAGTCTGAGCCCAACCAAGGCTGTGGCTGCTGAGTTCTTTGACCAGAGCCTCCTAACCTAGACCAGATCCCCAGGTAGAACGAAAGGTTTGCATTTGACCTCTAGCCCAAGGATTGCTGGTTTGAGCCCAACTAAAATGTAGTGGAAAAAGACCTGGGAATTTGCTTCAATAAAGATTAAGAGCCAAAGGAAGGAAACTGCCCTGTAGTACATATTTATAGGGAGCGCTGGTGGCCCAGTGGTAATAAACTGCTCTGTAATCCCAGAGGTACATGGTTCAAGTCCACCTGTTGCTCTGCAGGAGGATGAACAATCTCCTCTCATGTTATTAACTCCCTATGAAAACCTGCTGGAGGGTCAACTATCCGTCTGTTCTGACTTGACAGTACACAACAACAACCAGGGGACTTACATTTAATGAGTCATCATGAGCTGCAATCAATGTGGTTTTTCTATCTGCTCATTTGTTGATCGGCATTTGGGCTGCTTCCACCTCTTCTCTGTTTTGAGTAATGTTGCAATAAACATGGGTTGTGAATGAAAACCAATAACAACAACAAAACCCCTTAAACTAATAGGTTTAGTGTTTTATTTTCCTAACCCAGGAGGTTCATCTTCCACAATAAATAGCTCGCTCCTGTGCCGTGATCTGGGAATTTCATGGGCTAATTCGTGGTGGGAGTAGATTGCCACACTTTTCTTTCTCCTCTGTCTTCGTCTCCAGGCTCCACTGAAACGTCTCTGTTCGGAACGATCCTGCTGCCATTTGATGAGACATGTGTGCATGGCTTCCAGTGTCGGCCAACCCCCAGTGCTGAAAATGATGACAAAGAAAGTAGGGAGAGATAGGACAGTCCTTAGCGTACTCGTGGTCAGCGTGTCCACCATCTTCAATAAAACATGTAAGTGTATGAGAAAAAAAGCACCCCAATTGTGCCTTGTTGGTGATTCTGCAAACTGGTAAGTGCTCTTGTGCTCTTTTTATCCCCCTACTAGATTATTTATAAAATTTGAATACATTGTTTTCAAGAACAAATTCTTTCAATTTCCCTCACTTCCCCATCCATCAAATTGTACAACGCCATGATTAGTCCCCCCGCCCCTGCACATCCTCATCCCTCTGCTTCCAACCTCTCCCACCCCTCCTGGATCCTTATATTGTTGTTGTTGTTATGTGCCGTCGAGTCATTTGCGACTCATAGCGACCCTATGCACAACAGCCCTAAACCCTGCTCTATCCTGCATCAACCGCACTGCCTCTGACACACCCATCCCGATTACCCCAGTCACCGAATCAATCCATCTCGTAGAGGGTCTTCCCCTCCTGTGCTGTCCCTCCACCCTCCCAAGCATGATGTCCCTCTCCAAGGACCCATCCCTCCTGGCAACATGTCCAAAGTATGCCAGACGAAGCCCCAGAATCCTTGCCTCCAAGGAGTAGCTTGGTTTAATCCTCTCCAAGATGAATCTGTTTGTTTTCCTGGCAGTCCATGGTACATTCAGTACTCTTCTCCAGCACCACAGCTCAAAAGCATCCGCTCTCCTTCTGTCCTCCGTAGTCATTGTCCAACTCTCTGATGCATAACAGGCGATTGCAAAGACCATGGCCTGTATCAGGTGCACCTTAGTCTCCAGAAAGACACTGTTGCTCCTGAGTACTTTAGAGAGGTTCCTAACAGCAGACTTTCCCATCGCGATATGCTTTTTGATTTCCTGACTGCTGGTGCCAAGAGTGTTGACTGTGGAGCCGAGCAAACTGAAGCTGTGAACATACTCATTCTAAAATAATGGTTTTATACAATATTTATTCTTGTGGGACTGAGTTAGTTCACTCAGCATAATGCTCTCCAGTCCCTCCCAAGTTAGGTAACAATTTACAAAATCATTACTCCTGTGTATGTTGCATAGTATTCAGTTGTGTGAAGGTATCATAGTTTCTCAATCCATTCATTTGTGGTTGGACATTTGGGCTGCTTCCATGTTCTTGCAATGGTGAATAATGCTTCTATGAACACTGGTATACAAATCTTCATTTGTGACTCAGTTCTTGTTTTCTCAGGGTATATTCCAAGTAGTAGAATAGCTGGGTCATATGGAATTTCTATGTTTAGCTTTTTTGAGGAAGCACCAAACTGCCTTCCAGAGTGGTTGTACCATTTTACAATCCCACCAAAAATGTTTGAGTTCTTTTCTCGCCACATCCCCTCCAACATTTATTACTTGCTGTCCTGTTAAACTTTGCCATTGTTACTGAAGATGGTACCTCACTGTGGTACCATTTGCATCTCTCTTCTTGCCAGTGAATTTGAACATTTCTTTATGTGTCTGTTTGCCATTTGAATATCTTCCTCTGTGAAAATGCTTTCTACGTCTTTTGCCCATTTTGTAATTTGGTTATCAGTCTTTTTCTTGTGGAGGCCCAGGAGTATTCTGTAAACATTTGTTGTCAGACTCTTATCTGACTGAGATTGTGCTCTTGAAACACGCATTGCCCCATACAAAGAAGTGTAGTAGAATTACGGTTTGTTCTTGTTGTTGTGTGCCATCGAGTCGCTTGCAACTCATAGCGACCCTATGCACAAGAGCTTTAAACGCTCTTCTATCCTGTGTCAACCTAGCCATCTCAAA
>NW_006399812.1:11086180-11091180 GCF_000299155.1 Elephantulus edwardii
GGAGGGACGGCGCAGGAGGGGAAGACCCTCTATGAGGTGGATTGATTCAGTGACTGGGGTAATCGGGATGGGTGTGTCAGAGGCAATGAGAATGGCACAGCATAGAGCAGGGTTTAGGGCTGTTGTACATAGGGTCGCTATGAGTCGCAAACGACTCAGTGGCACATAACAACAACAACCACCTCTGGGATTGCAGTGCAGTGTCTTGCCACTAGGCCACCAGAGCTCCCTTTAGACCTATCTTTTCAGGTTTCCATTGTATCTTTCCCAATTCTTTTCCTGCTCCTCCTCCCCCATCAGCTCACCAAACTCTGCTGTCTTAGTGATTTCCCCTCCACCCACACTCTTCCCCTCATCCCCCACTCTTTATCCTTATGGACTTTTACACATATCTTACTAGTTACCCTTTTATTTTTACAATAATGGTCTTATGCAGTATTTTTTCTTATGAATCTGAGTTAGTTCACTCAGCACAATGTTCTCTAGACTTTCCCATGATTTCCAGTAAAATATAATATTTTAAGAAATCATTGCTCTTAATGCTGACAAGTTAAGAAAAAGAAAAAAGAAAACAATAGTACTTTTCATGACAATTTCCCCCTTGTTTTTTGAGCAAGAGGCCTGTCAGTTCTGCAGCTGTCCATCACTTAGAACTCCAATAGGTTTTTGCCTCAGAGATTCATGAAAGTGTGAAAATTGCAAAAAGAAACAAGTGTTGTTGTTAGGTGCCATTGAGTTGAGTACGACACATAGTGACCCTCTGAACAGGAGATCGGAACCCCATCCTACCTTGTGCCATCTTCACACTTCCTGACACAGTACAGCCCTTTGCAGTAGTCACCATGTCAATCCACCTGGTTAAGGGTCTTCCTTTCCTTTGCCAACCCTTCATCCTTCCCAGTAACATGTCTATCGCCAAGGAATAGCCCCTGCTAGCAACATGCCCGAAGTATGTGAAGTGAAGCCTCATCATCCTTGCCTCCAAAGAACACTCTGGCTGCCCCCTCTTCAAGACATACTTATTTGTTCTTTCGGCCATCCATGGGATGTTCAATGCTCTTTTCCAATACCCTAACTCAAAGACTCTTCTTCTGTCATCGTTATCCATTGTCCAGTTCTCAGATGCATAGCAAGTGATCGGCAAGGCCATAGCCTTGAATCAAATGCACCTTAGTCCTCAAACGGCCAGCATTATGTCTCAATAATTTGGAGAGAAGTATCTTGTCTGAAACAAGAGTAGTGAAATCATATGATTAAAAAAACAGTCATTGTACTTTATTAGTGTTTGCTATGAGCTAAACCTGCCCAAAGCACTTGATGGGGATAATTTCACCACAGGCTTTTAGCATTCCCATTTTACAGAGAGGAGACTGAAATCCAGAGAAGTATAGAGCTAGGATTAGAGCTGAGCTAGAGTTCAGAGTCTGCACCCCTGGCTACCTGGCTATTCTACTGCTCCTGTTTTGTCTGTGTGTGTACAGAAACGGGAGCTCAGCAGACCAGCCCAAAGTCACATGGGACGGGATCGTGGCAGGCCCGTGTGATTTCCCCTAAGCCACATTCCCCATGCATACTGGAAACGTTCTCTTTCTTCCTCTGAAAAGGCGTGTCATCATTTGTCATCACAGGCTACAGTTTTCATATTAATAACCCAACGAGTGACTTGGTCTGTTCCACATTCCTTTTTGAGTGATGACTAGGGACCTTAAAATAGCTGTGCCTGCCTCCCTGTTGGTGACTTCACACGCGCACACAGACCCTCATATTCACACACATATACACAAGAGATCAAGCACTCAGACAGACACACGGGTGTGGTGGTGGGGTGTGGGCACCATCACACACACACACACACACACACACACACACACACACACACATTCCTGCCCATGAGCACACACTGACACATCTGTGCACAGACATGCGCACATACTGACTCTTGGCACAACCTTGCAGATACGTACACACACATGCACACACTTAGATGTACAGATGTGTGTCAGAATACAGAGGCCATGGAGTCTGTGGCAGTCACGGAAGACTTCCTGGAGGCAGGCTGGCCGGACTGACAGGATAGAATAAGTCCTGTGAAATTCAATTCCTTTGTTCAAAAAGACCTGCAACACATAGCTTATTTCCTCATGATGACCTCTAAAACCATGTTAGGGTCACCCTCTCTCCATCACTTATGAGGTGGATTCCATTTTTACCTCTACCTTCCAGCTGAAGAAGTGGAGGCTCAGGGGATTGATAGGATTCCAGACTGGGTCTTCAGGGCCCGCCACTTAGCTCTCACTTTTTTGACACGAAGTTAGAAGATTATTTGGGCTTCACACCTATGCAGGTGGCCTAGTGGTAAGAAGCTCCACTGCAATCCCAAAGGCACATGGTTCAAATTCATCGGCTGCTCAGTGGGAGAAGGATGGGTAGTCTCCTCCCATGTGAGTTAGTGCCTCTGAAAACCCACTGGACGGTCAGCTGTTGATGACACACAATAACAACAACAATCTAGACATACGGCACCAAGTTTGAACAGGAGGACTGAGGGAAGGTTCTGTGAGCAGCAAGAGCTCTTCCATCCATGCTGGGTGAGATGCCCAGCCCCTGTGGCATGCACACCAGCTATGTGATCCTGGGGCAGTGGTGTCTGTGCACCGACCTCATAGACCTCGTATGTACAGTGGGTGTGAGAGCTGCAAGAAAAGGAGCATTGCTCATAGTAGGTGCTGGTATCACCATTGTTCTTAATGGGTGACTGCTAGCATGTACAAGATTAAGACACATTTAGAAGGTGACAATTACAAGTTAGTCATGGGAGAGTGGAAATGAAGTGAGGATGACTGGTCACTTAGGAGCTAAAGTTTATTGTGAGCTTGCTGACCCTTCAAAGGTGCTCCTAGACCCCAAACTTCCCAACTCTAGAACAGTTGGCTTGCAGTGACCACAATTTTTGCTGTGTGATCTTGATAAGTCTTTCAAATTCTTTATTATTTCTAAAAACTTTATTGTCTTGCATACAAAATTCCTATACATTGTGCTTCATTCATGCACATTGTTTTCACACATTCCTCCATTCACATTGTATTTCATACGATCATTCATATGCATTGTGTTTTTTAAAATTAATCACCATTGATCTATGGTCACTGTAACCCTGTCTTTTCAGGTCCCCCTGGACCGAATTCCTTTACCCTCTCCCTCTGCTCACCGCCCACTAAACTCCGTTATCCTAGTAATTTCACCCCTTTGCCCTTCACCTTTTAGACTTATATATACACACACTTAGTAGTTATCCTTCTATTAGAGCTCCAAGTTTGTCCCCCGAACCATGAGAACAGCATCCATGTCAAGTGACTTCTGATATTCAAAGCAAAGACATTGACAGTGCATTGAAAAGGGCCATATGGAGCAGGGTAGCTGGAGTCTTCCTGGGGGGGCTGGGGTTTCCCCTGTGGACAGCACCCCCTGCTGTACAGGAGGACATCAAGCTCGAAGAAAAGTGCATCTCAGGAAACCTCCCTGCTTCTCAGTCCTGGGAGGGTGGTATTTTGCACCCAGTAGTTTCCATGGAAAAAATTCTAGGCCCTACCATTTTGCAACCCAATTGACCTAATTTATACTTTATCATTTTAGGCAATTTCAAGATTTGGGTGAGGGAGTGGGCGGTGTGCTGATGAAATTCCCCTTTCTCTGAGTCAGCCTCCCTCTGTGCCTGTCTGAATTCAAGTCCTGATACATAACAAGGGGGCGGAGGGTGAGCTGGAAAAGCCCCAGAACGGCCTGCATTCTTTCCCCCTCTTTCCATCTTTATATTCATGCAGCCTCTATGTGTATATTGAGTTGTCAATCTTCATTGCTGTATTTTGTAGACATGAAACTGTCCTAGAACCCGATGACATTGAGTTGAACTCTAGTCATAGTGACCCCAGAGGACAGAGGAGAAGGACCCCATGGGGTCTCAGTCTTTGTGGAAGTAGATCAACTCAGCTCTTTCCTCTGCAGTCATGATGGATTCAAACTTCCAACACTTCATCTGCTGTGTCGCCAGCATGCCTTTTAACAGAAAACCATCAATATAGAGGACAGCCAGACCCATGTTCTTTACCTTTTGCACATAGAGGAAACTCTGCTCCCCAAACTCCATCATTAATGTTTTTCTAAACTGTTGTGCTGTTGTTGAGTGTCATCGAGTCGTAGGCGACTCACAGCGACCCTATGAAAGGAAGTCCTCAATACTTGTACGACTTTCGTTCTTTCTCCAAGTTCATAGGGTTTCCAGAGACAAGCTGTTTCGGAAGTGGATGCCACTCCTGCTTCCAAGCTTGTTTTAACTGGGGAACGCCACCAAACACTGTCCACCATGGGTAACCATTAACACATTTGACACATAAGTGTCACAGTGTTTAGCATTACAGCAACCACATGTTACTGCTGTATGGCAAGTGGACACACCAGGGCTAGAGATTTTAAAATGTATCAAGTTGCTACCAAACTCCTTTACATGGCTGGGATTGCTGTCAGTGCTTTGAAGGTTTCTACCAGCTTCTGCAGTTTGAAATTGACCAGATATGTAATCAAGATGTGTTGATAATTATTGGAGATTGAAGTACGAAAGGAAGAAACAAAGAGGAAGGGTCAGTGGTAGGAAAATATCGCCATGGTGATAGAGACGACACTGGAGGTTGTAGATAGAATTCTGCAAGTCCAATGACTTCTCAATAAGATATATTAATATAACTGTAGCATTGGACAGTAGATATTGTGAGAACAAAACAGGACTGGACTGGGTTTTCTCCAACTGTATATAGGATTGATATGGGCCCTCTACCAACAGCAATGACTATTTCATCACACATATCTTCTTACAAGAATGAAAATGGTGACTTAATAGGAGGGCATTTCTGGAGGGAGGACACACAGGTCAAATTGGTTGCATCTGTGGGAAGAGATGACGAAGACGCTCCTTATGATCAGTTAGAACAAAGGCAGGGTCTGATTGT
>NW_006399812.1:11096180-11131123 GCF_000299155.1 Elephantulus edwardii
GGGATGGGAACCGCCTGTGTCTCCTGCATTGAGCTCATGTCTCTGTTCCCTGTCTACACAGTGGTTGCTGGCTCTCTGCACAGCCTGTCTGCAGGGAACAGCCACAGTGCCCTGTCCTGGGTCCTGCTGGCCTGGAGAACACATGCTCCCTAGGCAGGAAAACCTTCCCAGGTGCTCTCGCTTGCTGGGGCTTTTCCTTCTGCCTGTGATGTCTGCATTGGGACACTTTGAGGTGAAAGTATCTCTAGACAGCAGCTCTCACTGCCTGTTCTCGGGGCCCAGTTGCAATGAGCAGAGGTATGCAATCTCTCTTCCTTTGGTCCTCCAGGCACGGTGCCTTGAGAAGCATGCACAGAGACTCTGAATAACATGCAAAATATTCCTCGATTCTGCACTACAGCCTCAGCAGAGCAGAGGAAGCTCAGCTCTGGGGCAGGAACATGCTTATTCTCAGCCCCGCGGATCCCAGGATAGGGCACGAGGGATGTGCACACCTCAAGCTGATGTGAGAGCACTTGGGCAAGGACTCCTGAGTGTTGTCCTGGCCTGATTTTGCCTGGGGCTGGTGGATGCATGAATGCAGGACAGTTGCGCGCGCGCACACACACACACACACACACACACACACACACACACACCTCTGGCTCTGTGGAGGGCAGTCTGTGCAGGCGTCATGGAAGCTGAAGATATACTAGGAAGAACTGGAGCGCAGGGAAACAACACTTTTGCTGAGGACAGAAGTCTGATCTCCCTGCTCCTCACTCCTTCCCTTCTTCCCCTGTGCCTGTTGATTGCTCTCCTTCCTGGTTGGGGTCTGGTCCCCCTGGACAATGGATGGAGAGGACACTCCTTCAGGGCCAGGGCAGCACAGTTTGGAGCCCAGGTGTCATACGTGAGTTTTGCTCTGTTAATGGAAATTTGGCTCTGGGAGTTGCGAGATGCCACCCACTTCCTTACTCACATATGCTGGGCTGCACGCTGGTCACCTCTCAGCCATGGCTGTAGAAGAGTGGCCAGACAGGACGTTAGGAATTAGGTGACCATGGCAGGAGGACAGTGGAGAGACTTCCACCTCCTCAGCGCTCCCCCCAAGAGGCCCTGTGGTCATCCTGAGAGAGAGGCCTCAGCTTTTCAAAGAGCCCTAATTTACTTCCCTAACTGCCCTGAAGGCCTAGAGCAACAGTTAAGAATCACATTACTGCCTGTTATCGCCTCTAATTTTTACCCAAATGGTTTCTGCTGTGCCAGCTGAGCAGCCTCTCCTCTCTTCGCACATCTTGGTGCCCAGCCGCTTGCAACTGCCTGACACGCGTTTTCTACGGACTTGCCCTCACAGTTCGCTTCCTGGACCCCCGAGCCTGTGCCCTCTCCGCTGCCAAGGGCAGGGACCTCAGCATGAGGTCCCATCTGCATGTCCTGGAAGGGAAGCTGGTGTTGGTCTTGTGTATGCGAGAGAGAGAGAGAGAGAGTGTGTGTGTGTGTGTGTGTGTGTGTGTGTGTGTGTGTGTGTGTGTGTGTGTCTACCTGCTTGCCCGTGTCTCCCTTTGTCCTCTTCCATTGACCCTGCAGGCCACCACACAGAGTGGGAAGACCTGGTCACTTGGAGCCATGTGACAGGGGGTCAACCACAATCCTTTGGTTCTGACTTACCGAGCCCCAAGGGAAACCAAATGAAGAAAGTCTGGATCGTCTTAGTTCATGGAACTAGATGCTCAGCTTTAGGACAGGTTAAGGAGCTCTGGTGGCATAAGGCTACCATGTCTGGATGCTAACTGAGTCCACATTTCCCTCCGTAGAAAGAAAACAGATAATCTCCTTCCATAAAGATTCTCAGCCTTGGAAACCAATAGAGGGTCACCATGAGTTTAAATTGACTTAACAGCAGTGAGTTTTTTGGGTGTTTTTCCCTTTCCTCAGGCCTTGTTGGGTAAGGTACTCTGAGATGTCGTCAGGATTCCTGCAAGCTGGCTTTCTTCTCCAGCTGGTCTCCCAGGCAGGGGGCAAGGGCCCCGCTTCTGCAGCATTCTCCATCTCAACAGGAAAAGCCACTTCCCATTGGTTCTGAGACCAGCCCTGCCATCTCATTGGCCAAGTTCAGTCATGTGCTCACTACTGAGCCAATCACTGCGCAGAGTGACCTGGACTGGCCATCAATTGTGCCTCTTGTCCCTGTTCTGGTGGAATGGAGTGACTCCCTCCTGGGAGAACTAGGAGCTGTGGCCCAGCTAGGAACAGATGTCAGCAACTGTCCTTGGGCACGTCACCTCATTGTCTAACTGACTTAGCCTCCTTCTCCGGACCCAGGGATCAGAGACACAATTGTGTCTGCAAAACCACTGTAAGATGCTGTTGCTATTGCTCTCTTGCTTTGTCCCTGGAAAGGGACATCATGCTTGGAAAGATGGAGGGTCAACAAAGGAGAGAAAGACAACAAGATGGATTGACACGGTGACTTCAGCAATGGGCTCTAGTGTGTCAGAGATGATGAGGATGGCAGAGTTCAGGGGGGCTGTTCAGAGGGTCGTTATGGGTCATCTCAGCGACGTTATAGGCAGGGCAGACCTTATCCACATACCACTCTCCCCTCCTCCATGTCTGGGCATCTCCTTCCCATGAACAGTGAGGAAAGGCTGACTCTCCTCATCTTCTCCAGAAAGTTCTCAACTCCCATCCACTCAAGACATACGCAGACCCCTTAGTAAATAAGGGGAAAGTCATTGCTCCTGCTGAGCCCTGGGCTCTGGAAGCTTCTGAGTGGAAGAAGGATGTCTCCTCTTACTGACAAGCCAGGACAAGCAGCTGCTCTCACCTCCAAACCTCATTTGTTGTTGTTGTTGTTGTTATGAGCTATCAGGTTGCCGAGACTCAGAGCGACCTAACAGCGTTCAACAGCCCTAAACCCTGCTCTATCTTGTGCCAATCTCACTGCCTCCGACACATCTACCCCTATTACCCCAGACACTGAGTCAATCCATCTCACTGAGGGTCATCCTCTCCTGTGCAGTTCCTCTACCCTCCTAAACATGACATCTCTCTCCAAGGACTGGTCCCATTTATTACCAAGTAAATTCTGACTTACAGAGACCTGAGGTATGTCAGTAGTGCCCTGGAAGGTTTCCAGTGGTTGATTTCTGGGAAGTAGGCGCCTCTGGATGGATTCAAACCGTCAACCTTTCTTTTAGCAATTGACTACCTAATCATGTTACCACCTAAAGACTCCAGCTTTTGCGTCCTATCCATTTAAATATATGCCTAGGTCTTCTACCATCTCTCAGAAAAAGTGCAAGGGCTTGAAATTGCAAGGACATAGGCCATCCGCTTCTTCCCTCCTAATTTACAAGAGAAGACTTGCAGCCCTAAGAGACTAAGGGATTTCTCAGCCTCCCCAGCCTGGTTACTAGAGCCCAGGCTCATTGTTCGTGGGGTTTCTGAAACCCCAGCTCCCGAGGCTGGCTGTCCCCTTCTCCACGCCCAGTGTATGCAGCATCTGCCCAATGTGAACAAGATCTACTCACCTATGTTCCAATTGCCCGTGCTGTGCTCTCATCTCCTCATTGATGGGGATGTGGAGGTTCCTGGTAGATCATTAAAAGCAAAGCTAATAGGGAGCAGCCCCTTGAAGTCTCTACTCCCACCAGCCTTGGCTGGTCTCTTTGTAGATATCTAGAGGAAGCCCTGGCCCACAGCTCACAGGCTCTGAGGATCCAGGTGGAGGAGGAGGCAGAAGCTACTTGGGGAGTAGCTGAAGGCAAACTGGCCCATAACTCATCCCAGCTCCCCAAGATCCTTTGTTTTCCCAAAGAACTAAGATGCTTCATGATAATCATCACCTATGTTCCATAAATTATTTTCTTTCTTCAAGGGATGAGAAGATCTTCCCCAAAACAGGATTCTAGAGAGAGTATGCTTGGGGAAGATGGGGGTAAAAACTGTACTCTCAAATTCTTAGCCAATTCCATTCTAACCAGACCCCTGCCTTCACAGGTTGCCATAGTGATGAGAAGACCTGCAGCAGGTTGGTCCTGAAAAACTCCTTTCCCACCCCAGGTGTTCATCTCAAGACTCCCCTGGCTGGATGGGACCACCAGCTTTCTCTTTCTCCTCCTCCTCCTCCACCATTTCATCCATTCGTGAGCCCCTGTGCAAGCCAGGCACTGAGCAGCTGTTGGACACTTTTGCTGCACTGAACAAAGAGTGCAATATTACTAACTCCTGCACACGTCAGGAAGATCAAATGACAAGAGTCCAAGGCACTTGATTGAGTTTCCCAGGTGGTGAGGAGCAGAGGCAGGATTTCAACTCTTGTCTCCCTGGCTCCCAAACTGTGCTGTATCCTGTTAAGTAAGAACATACATCTTTCCTAGATTGGGATTCCACCTTTGTGGGCGTATGGTAAGCGTAAGCGTTCCTTTTCCATCCCTTTTGGGATGACCATTTATTTTTCACTCACAGCAAGCCTGGGAATTTGATCACCATGTCGGGTACTATTGGCTGTCTATTTTTCTTGCTCCAAGTCAGGGGTTGGGCTCTGAGCATCTGTAGTCAGTTCAGGGCCAGATTGCAGGGTCTGGACTGTCACTCATGACGTCTTCTGCAATGGCAGATGTTATGGCTTGAAATGTTTCCCCCCTATGTTGCAAATCCTCAATTTGCAATAATCTTGGTGCCTGTGGTTAATGATCCTGTGTGGGAATGAGTTGTCTGTGTTATGTTTAGGGGGCAGGATTAGTAGAGGATGTATTTTCAATCCCTTTTGAGATATAAAAGGATAAATACATGCCAGCAAGTAGTGTTGGAGGCCAGCAAGATGTCAGGCCACATGAAGAGTGCCAAGCAGCAGAATAAAAAAGAAACAAGGACTTTTCTCTAGAGCTGTCAGAGAGAAAACTTGGAGCTTACCACCACCACCACCACCACCACCACCATCATCATCATCGTCATCATCATCATCGTCATCATCATCGTCATCATCATCGTCATCATCATCATCATCATCCTCTATTGTTGTTAAGTGCTGTCAAGTCAGAAGTGACTCATAGCTGAGCTTCCAGTGGGTTTTAAGGGGCTATAAAACACACAGGAGGACATTACTCAGCATTCCCATGGCAGAAGATTACTCATCGTTCTCAGAGCAGTTGGTGGATTCAAACCACAGGACTTTGGTTTGGCAGCACAACTCCTTACCTACTCGGCCACTAGAGTTCCCCTTACACATAGGTTACCAGATCTCCCATCATCAGCTAGCCTCCTAAATTGTGAGAAGATAAAAAGTCACCTACTCATGGTACTTCTGTTACAGCAGCACTAGGGAACTAGGACAGCAAAGGAACAGCCATTCCAGCCAGCCTGCATTTGGGTTAGCGCCTCAGCCTGGTTGGCTTGCATAAGTCAAGGGAGCCACACAACACCCATTCTTCTTCTCTTCCTTCTTTCTTTGATCATCACATTTTACCTATCCACTTATCCATCCATCCATCCATCCTCTATCCACCCATTCATCCATCCACCCACCTACCCATTCATTGGTCCACCCACCTATTCATCCATCCATCTATCCATCCATCCATCCATCCATCCATCCATCCATCCATCCATCCACCAACCTCCATTGTTGTTGCATCAACTCTGACTACTAGCAATCCTCCTTATGTCTCATAGTCTGTAGGGGGTTGCAGTGCTAACCCAAAGGCAGTGTCTCTTATGGTTCAAATCCACCAGCAGCTCCTCTGGAGAAAACGAGCAGTCTCCTTACTTGTGATTTGCAGTCTCTGAAAACCCTCTAGAGGGTTAGCTATGAGTTGGTTTTGATTGCATAACAATGAATGAGACATTTTTGTGGCAGGGAACTGCCCATCTTTCTATCATGTGTAGCATACTTCTGATGTGTTCTCTCAGCATTTCTTAAACACAAAAGAACTGAAGAACAAATTTAAGCTTCAAGTTGCAATACTTACAGATGCTTTGGCAGAATAGCAAACTATCTAGGAAGTATTAAAAGAAAATGAAGAGTATACAGAGTCATTATGCCTAAAGGAACTGGCAGACACAGAAGAATTTCATCAAACAACATATGAGCAAGAGCCTGTAGGAGGAAGTTCAAGTTGCTCCGAAAGAATTGGCAAAAAATCAAGGCCCCAGGATTTGACAGCATACCAGCTGATATATTTCAACTAACAGATGCTGCCCTGGATGTGCTCACCAAGTTGTGCCAAGAAATCTGGAGGACAACCACCTGGCCAACTTACTGGAAGAGGTCTATATTTGTTCCCATCCCAAAGAAGGGTGACCCAACAGAGTGTGGAAATTACCGAACAATATCATTAACATCACATGCAAGCAAGATTCTGCTGAAGATTATCCAAAAACGACTGGAACAGCACATCAACACAGACAGTTTAGAAGATGCCATGGAACTAGGGCGATTATAGCTAATGTTAGGTGGATCTTGGCTGAAAGCAGAGAGTACCAGAGGAATGTTTCTATGTTTCATTGACTATGCAAAGGCATTTAACGGTGTGGATCACAACAAACTGTGGCTGACTCTGAGAAGAATGGCAAACCCAGAACACTTGATCATGCTCATGCCAATCCTATACTTTGACCAGGAGGCAGTCATCAGAACAGGGCAAGGAAACACTGCCTGGTTCAAAATTGGGAAGGGTGTATGCCAGGGATGTGTCCTATCCCCATACCTTTTCAATCTATATGCTGAACACATTATCTGGAAGCCTGGCTCTACAAGGAGAAATGTGATAACAAGATTGGACGAAGACTCATCAACAATCTGTGTTATGCAGATGGCACAACTCTGCTTGCTGAAACAGAGGAAAACCTGACTCGCTTGCTGCAAAAGGTCAAGGACTAAAGCCTTTAATATGGATTAAAGAAAACAAAGATTCTCACCACTGGGCCAGTTGCGAGCATCATGATAGATGGTGAAGAGATTGAGATTGTTAACAGCTTTAGTTTGCTTGGCTCCACAATCAACACTCTTGGCACCAGCAGCCAGGAAATTAAAAGACAAATTGCATTGGGGAAAGTCTGCTGTCAGAGACCTCTCCAAAATACTGAAGAGCAACAATGTCAGCCTGGAGACTAAGGTGTGCCTGATCCAGGCCACGGTCTTTGCAATCACTTGCTATGCATCAAAGAGCTGGACAATGACTAGAAAGGATAGAAGAATTATTGATGCCTTTGAGGTGTGGTGTTGGAGAAGAGTCTTGAATATATATCATGGACTACTGCTAAGAGAACAAACAGGTTCATCCTGGAGAGAGTGAAACCAGGATGCTCCTTGGAGGCAAGGATTCTGAAGTTCCGTCTGACATACTTCAGACATGTTGCAAGGAGGGACCAGTCCTTGGTGAGGAACATCATGCTTGGGAGGGTGCAGGGACAGCGCAGGAGAGGAAGACCCTCGATGAGATGGAATGATTCAGTGACTGGGGTAATGGGCTTAAGTGTATCGAAGACAGTGAGATTGGCACAGGATAGAGCAGGGTTTAGGGTTGTTGTACAAAGGTCACTATGAGTCACAGGTGATTCAAAGGCACATAGCAACAACAGCAGTGGCCGACGCTTCTGTACTGCCTTTCTCTGGGAATGTGTGGCCCAATTTTCCACCCTGAGCAAATTGTCAGCTTCCCTCCTCCCTAAGAATTGTCTGAGGAGAACAACCAAAGACAGAAAATTGAGTGCCATCTTTGAGTCCAAATGCAGATTTCCCATTGAAATACAAATCCTTCCATTGAAAAGGTCAGATGGGATGGTACTTAAAAAAAGAATTGCAGCTGGCTTCGAATAGGGCACTGGAAACAAAAAAGTCCCATCCAAGAATACTCTCTGGCCCTGTGCCCACAGCGTCTTCTGATTGTGAAACGCCTGCATTATCATTCTCTCCCTGCTCCCGCCATTCAGCCTTGTATCCTTGGAGGCAGACAGTTATACAGGTGGACAGACAGATGGACAGGTGGCCTTCTCAGGGCATGGATTTCTTACAGTTCGCTCACTTTGCTTGTCTTCCCGGCTGAATTATCCCAACCTCAAGGCTGCATCCCAAGCTTTTATCAGAGACATCATGTGTCCCTCCCCTGCACCATATGACACTGTGTTCAAGCTCCACGCAGCCCAGGTATGGGAACAAAGACACCCCCCCTCCCCCCCCCAATTCCTGAAGATCACATTTGAACTTACCCACACACCTAGTTCCTTACAACCTCTGGGAACCACCTTTTGAAAATCTTGATGGATATCTGGGGTCACCCAGTACCTGACTGCCCAGCCTGGGATGGGTGAGAGTGGGTACGGAGAAATACTGGATGTGCTGAATTGCTTATTAATTGATCAACATGTCTTATTCTGAAAGGATTTAATATGGGTCATGAAAACGCAAACGTCACAGTAGTACTACTAGCCTGGAAAAGAGATCAAGGCAGGGAGGAATGAACAAGTCAACGCTTGTATTTTAGAAGGTCACGGGGAGCTGGGTGCTCCATTAAGTAAACCTGGTGCAGGAACGTCGGTAGCGAGACCTGTCTCACGTTACAAACACATTATTTTGCTTTTCAATAGGGTCCCGTCAGAGTTCTTTTTAAAGGAAGCTTCATCAAGTGCATTTGAAATAAGATACAGTTTATAACAACTCTGTTTACACAAAGCTTTCAAGAAGCAGCTACTATGCAAGGAGTGGGCCCGGCCGGCTCCACCATCTGTGCACGTG
Organism: Elephantulus edwardii; assembly: GCF_000299155.1. Lineage (NCBI taxonomy): Eukaryota > Metazoa > Chordata > Mammalia > Macroscelidea > Macroscelididae > Elephantulus > Elephantulus edwardii. The sequence goes on from NW_006399812.1 coordinate 11,104,900, forward strand.
TGAGTCTGGCCTGGGTCTCCTTGCCGGCTTTTCTTGTCCACATGCTTCCCTGAGTAGACAGGTGAGTCCCTGCCAGTGGGCATGTTCCAGCTGCCTCAGCCAGGGGCAGATGTCTCCACCGGGCAAAGACGACCAGTATGTCAGGGGCAGATGTCCCCACCGGGCAAAGACGACCAGTATGTCAGGGGCAGATGACCCCAATAGACAAAGATGATGGGTTATGTCAGGGGCAGATGACCCCAATAGACAAAGACTATGGGAATAGGTTGGCTGCAATTGTGTTTCTTGTGAGATGGGCTAGGGAATGACTTACACATGGGGGTGCTCCCAAGAGTGTGAACCAAAATTGGTGTTTTGGTTCATTATTTGCCCATTCATCTCTCATTTTTAAACCCACTTTTGCACGATTCTGTTATCTATGGAGCATATTAACCCTATACTTAGCACTTGTTGATGAAACCTGCTTTGTACATGTTCACCTTTTTCTGAGATTTTACACTTGCTGAAGTGTCAGGGAGGTGCAAGCAGTTTGCATTTGTCCATGAACCTAAGGGTTGATGGTTCAAACCCACTCAGAGACTCCATACAAGAAAGACATGACACAACTGCTGTAAAGATCTCAGACAACCCCACGGGGCAGGTCTACTGCGTCACAGGCGGGTTGTCATGAGTGAGGGCTGCTGTGCCGACAGTGATCACCAGCAACGGTGGATTTACAGTTCGTTTTGTTGAGCATGCCTCCATGCAAGCAGTGGGCGAGTCTCTGGGTTCAAACACGTGGACAGATAGCAGGTGGGTTCCTGCACTCATCCTCAGGTGGAAAGCGACAGTAACCACAGAACCACAACAATGAAAGGGAGACCAAGAAGTGCCAGGAAGGTGAGGTGTGGAGCAGGCCGAGCGGGCAAGCTGGCAGAAGCCCTGGTGCAAGTGGACTGGGGCCGCTGGGCGGGCAGACGGTGAACCATGGGGGGTGAGGGGCATAGTGAGCACGGTGTCCAGCAGGTGCTGTCAGGACCTGGGTTGCAGAGGCATCTGTTCACTGTGGGGAATGGGCAGGAGAAGGAAGTGAAGAGTGGGAGCAGAAAGCTGAGGAAGCCCCTGGGAGGTAGGGGAGGACAAGGTAGAGGGTGAGGCTGGGAAATAGGGCACAGACTGTTGTTGTTGTTATGTTCCGTTGAGTTGCCTGTGACTCATGTACAACAGCCCTAAACCCTGCTCTGTTGTTGTTGTTGATTGCCTTCGAGTCAAGCACGACTCATAGCGACCCTATGAACAAAAGGCCTGAAGTCCCTCTACAACCATCGGCAGTTATCAAAGTTCGTTGAGTTTCTAGAGGCATGTTATTTAGGAAGTGGATACCACTCCTGCTTCAAAACCTGTCATAGTATGTTATTGTTGTTATGTGCCATTGAGTCGCCTTCAATCTATAGCTACTCTTTGAACCCTTCCCTGTCCTGAGCCAGTCTCACTAACTCTGACATATCAACCCCCATTGCCCCAGTTACTAAATCAATCCATCTCATTTGAGGCCTCCCTCTCCTGCATTGTCTGTCCATCTTTCTGGGCATGATGTCCTTCTCCAACGACCGAGCTCTCCTGGCCATGTGTCCAAAGTAAGTGAGGCAGAGTCTCAAAATCCTAGACTCCAAGGAGAGTCTTGGTTTCACCTGTGCCAATCTCACTGTCTCCAATACATCTACCCCAGTTACCCCAAGCAATGAATCAATCCATCTCATGGAGGATCTTCCTCTCCTGCACTTTCTCTCCACCCTCTCAAGCGTGACATCCATCCTTGCAACAGGTCCAAAGTATGTCAGGCAAAGCTTCAGAATCCTTGCCTCCAAGGAGCAGTCTGGTTTCACCCTCTCCAGGATGAGCATGTTATATATAGCAGTCCGTGTTATATTCAAGACTCTTCTCCAACACCACAGCTCACATTCTCCTTCTATCACTTCTAGTCATTGACTAGCTCTCTGATGAGTAGCAAGTGATTGCAAAGACCATGGCCTGGATCAGGCACATCTTAGTCTCCAGACTGATATCATTGCTCTTTTGTACTTTGAAGAGGTCTCTAACAGCAGACTTTCCCAATGCAATTTGTCTTTTAATTTCCTGGCTTCTGATGCCAAGAATGTTGATTGTGGAGCCAAACAAATTAAAGCTGTTAACAATCTCAATCTCTTCCCCATCTATCGTGATGCTGCCAAGTGGCCCAGTGGTGAGAATCTTTGTCTTCTTGATGTTGACCTTCAATCCATATTGAAGGCTGCAGTCCTTGACCTTCTGCAGCAAGTGCTTCAGGTTCTCCTCACATTTGCCTCAGTCTGCACCCTCTGCTGGCTGTGGTTGCTGGCTGCTCCTCTATGAAGCCTGCAGGTCCCTCTTGAGTGGAGATGACTTTGTAGTCTGTGCCCTGAGAGATTCATCTCTCCACTCAGGATTGACCACAGGGACCTCTGCAGGCTTTATAGAAGAGCAGCCACTCACCACAGGCAGCAGAGGGTGCAGGTTGAGACAAATGTCACCTTCCTATGTGGCTCTCTAGATTCCCCACCTCCCCTGGGGCAAAGATACTCAGCAGGTATCGCACACCAGGTGCTGAGTCTGAATGGGTCGGATCTGTTGGTGTGGAGCCTCAGGTCCCCAGCACCAGAATGCCAATGTCCCCTGTGATTTGCATGAGGCCCACAAACCCAGCCGGCTCCCCCAAAGGCATTGTGACAGAGCTCATGCAGGAAGGAACACAGACGTGTCATTTCCTCAGGCCCCTGTGGGCTTCTGTCTGCAGAGAACCACCTTGCTGTCCACTTAGCCCACCTGCCCAAATTAGTCCTCCCTCTACTTATCTCCCCGTGCTCCCCAACATCCTCCTCACCACTCTCCTCTCCTCTCCTCTCTCTTCCTCCCTCAAGGTGATTTTGAAAATCCTGTAATATGGCAAGAGGCCTTTAACAAGGGGAAAGAGAATGAAGCCAAATTAATTCCAGCCAAATAAGTGGAATTTGGCTTATTGTAAGCAACTATCAGGAGAGGACCGAGCTGGTCCTTTCCCGTCTCTCAGGAACAGGCCACGTCAGCTAACACTTTGCCAAATGGTCGGGCAACATGGCCGCCTGCTCTCCTCCAGGCCTGGGGGACGGCTGTGGAAGTCGCTGACCGTGGTTGAATTTTATCATTATTAAGGTTCAGTGCTAACCTCCTCCCCTTATTTCCTTCTCATTTCAAGTTTCAGGGGTAATAAATTCTTTTGATTTAGCAATTATGAGAGCACAGAATTAGTCAAACGTGGGCTTTGAGAACAAAGTGGAACAAGGGACCCGGTCAGCTTTTACTGAGATGTCACAAATACTCACCGACTTGCCGGCCAGAGGACTGGAAGAAGTGGTGCTTTGTTAAGTCGGAAATTGCATGGGTTTAATTTAGAAGCATGACTCCAACCCTCACCCCTTTCCCTGAGCAGAAAAATGGTTGTTTGTGGGTGACATATTCTTAGAGTAAATTGTGGTACGGCACTGTGCTGAGATACATTATATTGACTTGTTGAGGGCTGTGCTTTTCCGAAAACAATGTTGAGTTGGCTGGTAATAAAAAGAAATAAGAATTATATATCATTTCATTCACTTTTTGTACTACATTTGCAAAATGCATAAGGATATAACACAACGTGTTGCAATATAGTTTTGGAAGACACAACGATAAAATTAATCTGTGATACGGAGTGATGCATGTGAATGGATTAAAACACGGGCAGAGAAAGGAGCAGTGGGTGCTTCCTAGGCACTTCCAGGTCAGGTTCTGGATCGAGGGCTGGTTGGCGGAGGCCGGAAGGAGGGACACGGGCCCCTCCCGGGCACCAGGGAATCCAGCCCTGGCTCAGGTATCGTGTGTGAGTATTGCAGTGTGCCACTTCTAAGCCAGAGTCTTTGTCTCTCTCACCATACGGCTGCAGAGGTGAGGCATTTGTGCCCAACAAGGAAATTGGTAACTTGCTAATAATGTAAATAAGGTAAATAGTGCCCTTGTGAGAGGTTAGTGTTGCTGTTAGGTGCCATCGGATTGACTACAGCTCATAGTGACCCTGTGAACAACGATCTGAACCCTGCTCTGTCCTGTGACATCCTCACCATCCCTGATGTACCAAGCTTATTGCTACAGACACTGTGTAGATCGGTATTGTTGAGGGTCTTCCTTTCTTTCACTGATTCTCCACCATTCTAAGTATGATATCTTTTTTCAAGGACTAGCCCCTTCTAATAATATGACCCAAACTTGTGAGATGAATGTTCATCACACTAGCCTCTGAGGAACACCCTGCCTGCACTTTGTTCAAGATATATTTGCTGCTTGTTCTGGTGTTCATGGGCTACTCAGTACTTTTCTCCAACATCACAACTCAAAACTATCCCATGTGGGATGGGACCATGCAAATAAGGTATGTAGGATGCTAACAAGGAGATTGGACAGGTTTGCCATCGTTCTAGGTTTAAAATGAGCCATCCCAGAAGTGGAAAGGGGATACTGGTACAGTGACAGACACATGGATCAGTGGAATAGAATTGAGAACCCAGAAATAGACCTAGCTATCTATGGTCAACTGCTATTCAACAAGCAAATAAAACCTATCAAATGGGGAAATGACAACCTCTTCAACAAATGGTTCTGGCAAAACTGGACTGTGACTTGCAAGAAGCTGAAACAGGATCTACATCTCACACAATACACAAAAATCACCTCAAGGTGGGTAAGAGAGTTAAGAGTAAAGCCCAAAACCATAAAGTTCATAAGAAACAATTGGGATCAAGCTTAGAAGCCCTAATCTGTGGTATAAAGAGACTGCCAAATACTTCCAGAACTGTACAATCTGAAGAGAATAAAAGTCATGAGTGGGACCTTCTAAAGAATAAACCCTGTGTTCATCAAATCCTTTTTGCAACAAAGTGAAAACTTACTGAATGGGAACAAACATTTGATAATACCATCTCAGACAAGAGTCTCCTAATGAAAGTTTATAGAATACTCCTGAGCCTCCACAAGGAAAAGACTGATAACCCAATTACAAAATGGGCAAAAGACATGGAAAGAATTTTCACAGAGGAAGATATTCAAATGGCCAACAGACACATGAAGAAATGCTCAAAATCACTGGCAATTAGAGAGATGCAAATAAAAACCACAATGAAATACCATCTCACTCCAGTAGCAGTCTCAACATTTAACAGGGCAGCAAGTAATAAATGTTGGAGAGAATGTGGTGAGATAGAAATTCTTTTACGTTGTTGGTGGGATTGTACTATGGTACAATCACTCTGGAATGTAGAAATTCCATATGATCCATCTATTCCATTGCTTGGGATATACCCCAAGAAAATGAGAACTGAGGCACAAATGGAAACTTATACACCAATGTTCATAGCGGCATTATTCACCATCACAAGAACGTGGAAAGAGCCCAGATGTCCAACCACAAACAAACGGTCTGACATACTTTGGGCATGTTGCAAGGAGGGACTGGTCCTTGGAGAGGGACATCATGTTTGGCAGAGTGGATGGGCGGCGAAGGAGAGGAAGACCTTTAGTGAGATGGATCAGTTCTGTGACTGGAGCGGTGGAGCGTTTGAGATGGCTAGGTTGGCACAGGATAGAACAGCCTTTAGAGCTCTTGTGCATAGGGTCGCTATGAGTCGCAAGCGACTCGATGGCACATAACAACAACAACAATTCGATGGGTGGGTGGGGAGAAGGAAATGGAAAGGATGTTTTGTGAAAAACAATGTATTCAAACTTTGTAAATAAATCATAATTAAAAAATAATAGAAAAGCACACACACAAGACAATGTATAGAAATGATTGTATAAAACCGAATGACACAATGTATGTGAATAATGGTATAAAAGTGAATCATGCTATAAAAATAATAAATTTTACAAAAAGTTTTTAAAAAAGAAAGAAGAGCACATCCTTCAGGCCCAGCATCCTTGTGTCGAACATTTCTTCAAACCAGGTGCTGGAGATAAGACAGCATAGCCAAGAGACCATCACCAGACAGAGTTGTGGGCTTACCAGGCCACAGATTGAGACAACAGGAGGCTCACTGGTGTCTTAGGGCAGGTGCCTTATGTTTGGGAGCTAGGACCGAATACCTTCAGGCCTAGGCTGAGTGAGGTGCATCTGGGGTCACTTACAATGGGACCTAAGAAAGATTTGTAACACTTACTGGAGCTGGGCAGAGATGAAGGCTGCGAGGATGAGGCCTCTGCTTGGGTGCAGCTGAGGAGAGAGTCTGTCCTGATTAAAGAGCTGTATCCTGACTTATTCCTAAGCCTGAACTGTAAGCTGTTACTCTCTTAATAAACACTTGTAGCTGTATTATCTGTAAGCTCTGTGTAATCATTCCAAGGAACGACTGAGCCCAGGTGTGGTGGGGGAAACAGTGTCAGAGTTGGTAGAAAGATTTGGAGCATGGCGGCATGTCTGACCTCACAGGAAGTGGCCTAGGACTGTTGATGCAGATTCTAATACCTGTGCAGGTAGAGGTCAGATGCCGATACGGCGATGCCTACCTCATGTACAGGGTGCCTCGTGCTGCCCGCCCTGAGCAGGCCAGATCACAGCCTGGATTTACATTTACAGCTCCTTGGGATCATCTGGACATTGTAGGGAGTAGGTTGGCCAGAATGTCACTACCACAAGGTATGTGAGGGCAGAACTGAGTTGGAAAAGTATCTGCTTATGGGTTAGATTGCTTGTTGACGATGCAGCTGAGAGGACTATGGTGAAACGTAGACCAACAGGAACCCTGGCCCTGAGAGCCATGGGCTGACCTACAGTCACTCAGCAAACATGCTGGGTTGATTCTCCTTCCAGGCATGAGGTCTGGGATCTGCTAAGGCGAGGAGCCCTCTTGACTGCTCTGGGGTCTCCAAGGACTAACGGAGATTCACCCAGTTCTTTTCCTAACTGTCCTTGGTGGATTCTCATTGCTCTGACGACAAAGCCCTCTTCTGCTCACCATGATTTGTAAAGTTGGCACAGAGAGGCCCTGACCCTGGAGGCCCTGACCCTGCATCTTCTTCCTCAATCTTCGCTTTCTCCTAGCTCTGTAGTCGCACTGGCCTCTCTGTGGATCCCTAGACTCCCTTCCTCAGAGCACTCTATCCTCATCCTTATTCACACCTGTGTTCTCTGAAAGCCCAGTTAGGTTCTGCCTCCTCCAGGAAGCCCCTGTGTTGGTCCTGTCCAGATCTTCCTGTTCTCTTGGTCGTATCTGCCTCCTCTCCTCTGAGCCTCTGTCCCAGGTGAGCTCTATGTTCACTATGTGACTGATGATGCCTGTCTCGCTCTTCACATGCAGAGAGATGGCAGGTCAGCAGAAGCCCACTGATTCCGGATAAAATGCATCAAGAGTGCGCCCACGTGAGAGTCTGCAGCCACTTGAGCACTGAGGAGCCCCCCACATTTCCCAGGAAGACCTGGGGAGGGCCTCAGCTCCACAGTGATGTCCTCACCAGGGAACTGGGACAACCCTGATCTCCTAACTCCAGGCCTTTGCAGCTTGTCTGCTCCTGGGTTAAACATGTCCACTTCACTTCCCCAGTGCTAGTGCTGGGATGTTCATCACTGAAAGAGAGAAGCATGTGGATGTGCTCTGACAGGCTCTGATAGGGGAACAGAGGCCAAGGGATGTGTGCATGAACCAAGTGTGAGTGTGTGGTGTGCAGAAAAGCCATGCCCCTCACCACGGGACCCTCCCAGCAGGAGGCTCCATGCTCTGATCATAGGCGTGCAGAGACCTGAGATGGGTGGAGAGCTGGTCCAGACTGGGCCCTGGAGTCCTGGGGCTATGAAAGGCAGAGACAGCAGAAAGAGTCATGGGTTCCCCTTGATGGGATGGGGAAGGCAGAGATGGAGGCCCTTTCTGTAATCCCCATCCCTCCATGCCCTACAGGTAGCCTATGACTTTCAGTGTTCAGTTGGGGACAGGGGGAAGCACGAAGGGAGAAGGAACTGAAATGGGGCCAAGGGCACCCGTGTTACAAATAGAGAGGAGGTGAGGTGGAAAGAGGGTCTTGACCTGTCCTGGCTTAGACTGCCTCCCTCTCACAGCCAGGCAACACCAGCTCTGTGACTTTGGTGGTCTCGGGATAAGGATGGTGCTTGGAGGTCTACCCCTTCAAATCACACTGAAGGCTCATGCACTGTTCTTCAGGCAAGGAACCCCGGACTGGAACCCTTGCATGCAGGACCTCCTTCTCCTGATGACGCCCCATCACTGCAGGCTGCGACTTGCACCCACCCTCCTGGCTCTCAGTACTGCCCACCCTGTACTTGCCACACTGCAGCTCGGCCCTCGGGTGCCAGCCTGGGAGACTATTTGACTTCTGTCTGTTTCCTCACACGCCTGTGGGCACTTCTAGAGCAGTAGCCCCTGGTTTGGTCTGCTTAGTGCCAGCCCTGGCACACCACACACGCACTCAGGAAGAGCCACCAAGTCAGTTAACGAAGAGGAGAAGAGTGTGGGTGTGCCTGTCAGTGTGAGCCCTGTGTGAGTTCATGGCAGTATGTGATCATGTGCACAAGCATGTGACTGCACAAGTGAGCACATGTGAGCACATGTCCACGTTTGTGTACAGGTGTGATGTGTGTACACAAGAGCTTGTGCACATGAGTGTGTGCATTTGTACAGTACATGTGTGCATGCATGAAAGTGTGTGAGTGAGAGAACTTGTACATGTGAGTGTGTGCATTGGTACAGTACGTGTGTGCATGCATAAAAGTGTGTGTGTGTGTGTGTGTGTGTGAGAGAGAGAGAGAGCGAGCTTGTACATGTGAGTGTGTGCATTGGTACAGTACTCGTGTGCATGCATAAAAGATGTGTGTATGTGTGTGTGTGTGTGTGTGTGTGTGTGAAAGAGAGAGCTTGTACATATGAGTGTGTGCATTGGCACAGTACAGTATGCATGCATAAAAGGGGGTGTGTGTGTGTGAGAGAGAAAGTGAATGGGCTTGTGCACGTGAGTGTGTGCATATGTACAGTAATGTGTGCATGCATAAAAGTGTGTGAGAGAACTTGCACATATGAGTGTGTGCATTGGTACAGTACTCGTGTGCATGCATCAAAGTGTGTGTGAGTGTGTGCACGTGTACTCACGGGGTGCCTGTGTACAGATGTAGATGTGTGTGCATGGGTGCAGTATGTCTGTACATGTGTGCTTGTACAGTACTTTTGGAGTTTACGGCGTGTAGAGCATGTGCTGATTGTGAAAGTGTGATAAGAGCAAATGGGAGTGTGAGGAAATCTGTGAGTGTGAATACATGCTGAGAGTGTTTCTATGTTCTGTGGTGGGATCTTACCCAGAGCAGCAACCATTAGCCCTTTGAACTCAAGCCTTCCCTGAATTTCTCAGATATTTTGACACTGCCCAGCCGTGTGATCAGGATGCCCACAGAATTCTCCACCCTCACAGCACCTCTCTGAGTCCTGGACACTCAAGCTGGCTGAGCTCTGAAATGGAACTGACCACCTCATCTGCCCTCACAGGCACTCCTGAGGGAGAAGGAGCCAGAAGGATGCTGGCCAATAACCAGACCTCCAATGGGAAATTGCACTTACTGATGAAGGTCAAAGACTAAAGCCGTGAGCTTGGATTATCAGAGAGCTGGACAACGTCTAAGGATGACAGAACAAGGATCGATGCCTTTGAGTTGTGGTGCTGGAGAAGAGTATTGAACATACCATGGACTGCCAAGAGAACAAATAAGTCTGTCTTGGAGAGAGTGAAACCAAGCTGCTCCTTGGAGGAAAGGATTTTGAAGCTCCATCTCACATATTTTGGTCCTGTGGCCAGGAGGGACCAGTCATCCTTGGAGAAGGACATCAGCTTGGAAGGATGGAGGGACAGCACAGGATTGGAAGACCCTGGACAAGATGAATTGACACAGTAACTGTGGTAATGGGGTAGACGTGTTGGAGACTGTGAGACAGTCTTAGGACAGGACAAGGTTCAGAGCTATTGTACATACTGATTGTACATATTGTTGTTCTAAGTTGAAGGCAACTTGATGGCACATGACAACAACAACATGGGTTATACCAGAATACAAAGAAAATAGAACCATAACCAGGCTGATAACAGCATTATGACAAATGGAGAAGAAATTGGTTATTGATTTTATGTCAATGATTTTCTCTTACTTGGATTAATAACCAGTGTACACAGAAGCAACAGTCCAGAAACCAAACAGCTTATTGCATGGGGCATATCTGCTGGGAAAGATCTCTTCAAACTTTAAAAAGCAAGGATACCCCTTTGGAGACCCATGGTCTTTTCTACCACTTCACGTGCCTGCAAAAGTGTATAATGAAAAAGGAAGGGCGAAGAGACTTTTTAAAAATTGATCTTCAAATCACTCAAAACACATTTCATTTCATAAAAACAATTACCATTGTATTATGCCATTGTTAACAATGTCCTATTGAAACCTCGCTGTGTCTTCCTTTGCCTTTTATCATCCATTCTAGAAGAAGTATTTTAATCATGGTGTGGATGAACAGTATTGAACATACTGTGGGCTAGCAGAGAATTAAAAAAAAAATCTGCCATAGAACAAGTACAAGAATGTTCCTTAGAAATGGTGAACTCTAGGTCACGTACTTTGGATATGTCAACAAAAATCAGTGGCAACATTATTAGTAAAGAAGTAGTAGTAGTAGTAGTAGTAGTAGTAGTAGTAGTAGTAGTAGTAGTAGTAGTAGTAGTTATTGTTAGGTGTCATTGAGTTGAGTAGATTCATAGCAACCCTATGAATAACAACCTGGAAGCAGGAGTGGCATCCAGTTCCTAAACAACATGCCTCTAGAAAATCTATGAACTTTGAGAAACAACAATAGTTATAGAAAGGCTTCAGGCCTTTTGTTCATAAGGTCGCTATGAGTCATGCTTGACTTGAAGGCAATCAACAACAGTAACAACAACATGAACAGATCTATCATGTGCCATCCTCACAACCTCTGACCCCCTTGAGCCCATTGCTGCAGTCACTGTGTTAATCTAAGTGGTTGAGGATCTCCCTCTCTTCTGCTTACTCTTACCTTTCCAAGCATGATGTTTCTCTCCAAGGAATATCTTCTCTTAGTAACATGGCCAGTGTATGTGAGGTGAAGCTTTATCATTCTTGCCTTCAAGAAGCACTCTGGTTGCACCTTTTCCAAAACATATCTGTTTGTTCTTTTGGCCGTCCTTGGGATATTCAGTACTCTTCCCCAACACCACAAAAGCAAAAGCATCAGTTCTTCTTCTGTCATCCTTATTTATTGTCCAGCGCTCAGCAAGTGATTAAAAAAACAAAACAAAACAAAAAAACCACGGCCTGAATCGGGCACACCTTAGTTCTCAAGCTGACATCATTGCTCCTCAGTAATTTGGAGAGGTCCCTGACTGCAAACTTTCCTAGCAGAGTAGTTAAGTAAAGGGTCTGCGAAAACAAGGAAGGTGAACTGGTACAACAGCTGCAGCAGAGGACTTGTACATCTTCGAACCAGCAGTCACTGAGATGGTGCAGGCCTGAGCAGCATCTGGTTCTGTGTTACAAAAGGTTGCAAATCAGAACTAACTCAAGAGTAAACCAACAGCAACGGCCAGAGAGGAGGAGGGGACAGCTCTAAGTCCAGCCTAGAACTCGTATTATGAATGTTTTGGGAGCAATAGGGAAGCAGGTACTCTGTTGACGGCCCTGCCAACACTGGAGACACTGTCATGGGACACCCCTGCCACAGTGTACCCCAAGGGAGCACTTGCACCACTTTGCCACAGAGCGCAGCCGCACAGCCAGCGGGCAAGTGCCAGAGCATTTGCTGCAGGATATCTGGTCGTGAAGTAGTGCTTAGAGGAGACGAGGTTATGCAGCAGAGGGATGTGGGGAAGAGAAAGGAGAGAAAGCAGATGCCAAGCAGTAGCTGTTACAGGTGAGAGCGGCTGGGAAGGCATCTGAGAGATTCCTTGATGGCTCCCAGGAACATTGCGCAAGGGTGGTGAGGTGTTGTGGGAGGCCGGTGTCCTGCCTTCCACGGTGGGGGCAACATGTGCCAACCCATGCATCCCTCACAGAACAATGGGGTTCCGGAAACAGGGCTTCTGATTCTTAAGGAGCTTTTGGTTTTGTGAGGGTGGTCGTAGAGGTGACAAGATACGTCAACAATACTTTTCATACAAGGTGGTGCTGTCAGCTGCTGTGGACTCTACCCTGACGCATGGTGACCTTATCGACAATAGACTAGGTGTTGCCCGGTCCTGTGTCATCTTCACAATTGCCAGCAAGGCTGAGTCATCCTTGCAGCCACAGTGCCAGTCTGTGTACCCCCGGGTCTCCCTCACCTCACTGCCCTCTGCTTCAGCACTCAAAACGTCCATCCAGCCTAATGACTTACCCAAAGCGAACAAGTTGTTCTCTTGTGATTGATGATGTTTCCATTAGCTGGTTTTGGGGAGTGGATCGCCAGGATTTTCTCGCTACTTTGGTCATTTGTTGCCTTGGCTCCTGTAGGACATGTTCTTTTTTTTATTATTATTAAATTTTATTAGTTTTAATGAACATTTACAGGGATTTTGGGTTTTCATTCCTTCATTGCTGCACCATTCTCTCCACCCTCCTCCCCAGTTTGTTCTTCTTCCCCGCCATCCGAATTTCTGTTTTAATCGTCCAGTTGCCACAATGCTTGTCAAAGTCAGTTCTGATTAATCTCCTTTGTCGGTGTGTCCTTTGCCATTCCCTATCACTCCTCCCTGAGAGAGATTTCACCCTGATTCATAAGGAAAAGGGGATGGTGTATTCTCTTAGCTACTTCCTGCTGAAAAGGGACGCTGTGGGTTTCAGGGTGAAGATCAGTAGGAAACACATAGACTATTATGGAGATTGATTTTGGAATTTAGATGCACTCTTATTGATTGTGCTTGGCCGTACATAGCTGACATCCAAGCAGATATATGCACATCCATGTTTATTGCAGCTTTGTTCACAGTAGGACATGTTCTGGATGCCTCATCTGCTTTTGCCAGCATCTCCATCACCTCTCCCCAAAGTGTCAGGTCCCAGTCCTGTAACAAGACTTATTTAGGAACCACTAAACTGGCTCGAAGGAGTCCTGGTGGTGTGATAGATTAAGTGCTGGGCTGTTAACTGAAAGGTCAGTAGTTTGAACCCACCAGCTGTTCCATGAGAGAAAGATGCACTATCTCCTTCCATTAAGATTTACAGCCTTGGAGCCCAGTGGAGTCACCAGTGGAATTGATTCTTTGGTTAAAGAGGCTGTTTAGAATCAGATACGCCAAAGATGCAAGGCAGGTAAAAGGGCTGAAGGTGGCAAGTGGGAAGTCTCCTTGGCATTTGGGGGAGGGGACACCAAATCAGTCTCCGTAGCAATGTCCCTCTATCAGGGGATTATAGAATGCCATGTGCTCCTGGCAGGAAGCTATCAAAGTAGGAAATCACATTTGCACAACTCAGTCTTTCAGAATGCCACAACAATTTGCAAAAAGGATACATACACTTTTGTCGCACCTACTGAAGCCATCAAATAAAAATTAATTTTGCTTTAAAAAAAACAACCCATGCTGTGTATTTTTGACACTTGATTTCTGTTCATTTGCATAGCACACGGTCTTCCATAATGAATTGTAGTAACGCTTAAATTAAACACAGTCAAAGAATGGTTAATGCCATAACACGCTGACAATTTAACCTGGCCAATATTTTTATTGCCTTGTACAATAAACCTAACAGAGCACAACTTGCTTTTGACTGGTGGAAAATCGGTTATGAACCGCCAGGGAGCGGCCAATTTTTCAAATGCAGCCATTCAGTCATACTATAGCCACTAAGACTTTTTCCCCCCGTACACTATAGCTGTTATAATCTTTTGAGGATATTTTATCACTGCAATAACCTCCTCAAAATCAGTCTTTACTGCAGTTAATGACTGGACAGCTGGAGCTATAACTGGCCTTGGCTTTGCCCCCAGCTATTAGCTAACAGACCAGTTGTTATCTGCAGGTAGCAACCACTTTCTTGTGGAATTTTCTTGATAAAGTGTCTCTCTGGGTGAAAGTTTTCCCCCCTCTCCCCATGTCCTGCCCCAGCCTCTAACATCTCAATTAGCTTTGAGAGGGAAAAAGCTAGGAGCTTCCCAACTCCAGGAACTAGTCAGCGATCTTGCAAGGGGCCTTGCTGTCACACTTTGCATGGGCTGTGGGGCAGCCTGACTCCTGCCATATCAGCTGGAATTGCAGAGAGCCACCCATCAGGGTGTGGAGAGGACGACAGGCAGACCAAGCTGCTTTGCAGAACAAACTAGCTGCACAAAAGATGGGACTGACCATGTGGGAGATGCTGAGGACAGAGCGGAGAAGGCCAGATTTAGAGCAACCCCTGGAGAACGGGTGTTGTCATTCTTGCTAATCACCTCTAATTTGGCTCCAAATGAGTGGCCTTATATAGAGAACACAATGTTACGGCCGCTGGTACGTCTCTTCCCTTCTTTTCACTGACCCTCCCTTCCACCTGCCACAATGGGCTTGAGCACGATGGAGATCTTGATGATGGCACAGGATAGGATAAGGTGGCAGAGGTGGTGGCACCAAGGAACAGTAACAATATTACCAAAGAAGATGTCCTTGTCACGTGATAGATCTTACTCATCCAATGTAAGCCTTAATGTCTTTTCTTCTAAAGAACATCTTGGCTATACTTCTCAAATCCATTACTTGCTCCTCCAGAAGTCCACTTTTGTTGCTGTTGTTACGTGCTGGCGAGTTGCCTGTGACCCATAACAATCCTACCTACAACCACCCTGAAGCCTGCCCTTGCCTGAGCCAGTCTCACGGACTCTGACACACCTACCCGCGTTGTCCCAGTTACTGTGTCAATCCATCTTATGCAGAGTCTTCCTCTCCTGTGCTGTTCCTCCACCCTTCTGAGCATGATGCCCTTCTCTAAAAGCTGGTCCCTCTTGGCCACGTGCCCAAAGTAAGTGAGGTGGAGCTTCAAAGTCCTAACCTCCAAGGAGAAACTTGGTTTCACCCTTTCCAAGACAGACCTGTTTTCCTGGCGGCTCACAGTATGTTCAAGACTTTTTTCCAGCACCACAATTCAAAGGCATCAATTCTCCTTTTGTCATCCTTAGTCATTGCCAGCTCTCTGATGCATAACAAGTGATTGCCAAGACCATGGCCTGGATCAGGGGCACCTTAGTCTCTAGACTGACATCGTTGCTTCTCTGTACTCTGGAGTGGTTCCTGACAGCAGATTTTCCTAATGCAATTCGGTTTTTCATTTCCTGACTGCTAGTGGCAAGAGTGTTGATTGTGGAGCCAAGCAAGCTGTAATTGTTAACTATCTGAATATCTTCTCAATGAATCAGAAGAAGTCCTCTACAAGTCAATCAATATTCTTATAGCATGCCAGGATTTAAACACTTAAATTCTTCAATCCCCCTCATTGGGAGTTTGCAATGGAAGACAAGGAAGAAATGGAGGAAATGCCGGCTGCAAACAAAACAGACAAGCACCTGGAGTTTGATCCGTCTCTGCGTTTGGATTTATACGTCCTCATTTCACGAGTGTTTCAGTTTTGATCGTCCCTCATAAAATGTGAGCTTTTTAAACTAGTGATTTAAGGTTCTGAAATGTTCATCTACTTTACAAGGCACATATTTTTTAAGGACAAGATTAGCAAATTTGGGCCTTGGCACCAACGCGGATAGGTGTTTAAGCAAAGATTGCAGTCGTGAGAAAAGATTGGAGGGGAATCTCTGTGACCTGCGCAGAAGGAAGGTCCATCCGGAATGCCAAACCAAGGGAAGTCAAGTTCAGGAGGCAGCGCCTGCACCCACTCAGTGCCCACTTCCCACGCGCAGGGAAGGCAGGAGCTGGCACCTGTAAGCCAGGCCCCTCTTCCTTTGCAATTGTGTTTTAATATCCCCAGTGTCAGGGGAAGTGGATGGGGTGTTGGAGCCTTAATGAGTAAACACTGCAGTGTAGTCACCTGTTTGTGGCAGCCGGTTGAGACTGCAGCTTTGTTAGTATTTATCGTGGGAGACGCAGACAGACACCATTCCTGGAATCATGAGGCTGATTGCAGTAACTTTACATATGTGTCTTTAACCAGCAGGGCAAAACAAAAAATGATTTTTTTTAAAAAAAAGTGAAGTAAGATTCTTTCAGCCTGGAGAGACCAATTAAAATCACTTCAAATTGTTAAATGAGATTTAATTTGAGAGAGTGGAGTTCTTTCAAGAACGTGAGTTGTGCTAAATATTTTAAATCATTCTATATTGTGCTTATCAGACGCCCAAGTTGCTCGTCAATTAAAAAGCAAATAAAAAAAAGGGACATTGTGTTCATGTTGGAATTAACCTGTTGGGTGATTCTTCTCTGGGACACCTTTTATTTTGGTAAATGTTGCGGATTGTGCTGGACAAGTTGGATGGTGAAAAAGGGCTTACTAAAACTCCAAAGTCCCACCTTGTGTTGGACTGACAATTCTACAACTCTAAATCATTTTGAATTTCATAAACCCACTCTTTAACCTTTCATAAATGACAAAAAAAGTGCAACGTATTCTTAACATTTCTGATCATTCCACACTATGCTGGCCCCATAAAGCTCATCTTTTCCAAATTTAAGCACTTAAAAAATGTGAAGTGCTCCAATAAATTTAAATTGGCATATGCTATGCATATCAATGGGGAATGATTCAGGCATTGGAGGCTGCGAGTGGTGAGTGAGGGCAAGCGAACCCTAGTGTCCATTGTCACAGGATTGATTTTTAATGACTTTGTATTGATTGGGTGCCTTTTAAACCTGATGGCCTAAGGTTGGTCTTGCATATCTATCACAGTATCTCTGGCCAGAGCACTTTTCCCAGGAAATGCAAGCTGCTCTTTGCCTTGTGCCAATGCAGCCAGCCAGGGAATGCAGTCCTCCAGGACAAGTCCTGGCCCTCACTGGGCCTTCGAGGGACGAGAACTGAGCGGCTTCCTTGGCCAAAAGACAGCATAGCGTGTCTTCCAGGATGCTAGTGGTTTTGAGCAATGGAATCTAATTCAACGCAAAAAAGCCTCTCTCATAACCGAGATGTCCTGGGCCGCTTCAGGAACAGCTGGATCCAGGGGCTCGCTCCTTTCCTGCACCTCTTGTAGCTCACATCCTTAGCCTTGTTCTCATCTGGCTCTGTTTTTACTCCATCTTCTCTCTCATTTTTCCTTTTCCATCACCTTTCACTCTACTTCTTCCCATATCTGCTTTTCAGACTCTGTCCCCCTACAGTTTAGACCATTTATTTTTATGTGTAAACTTTAGTTCTATTGTTGTTGTTGTTATGTGCCGTCAACAGACCTAAACCCTGTTCTGTCCTGTGCCAATCACACTGCCTCTGACACACCCACCCCCGTTATCCCAGTCACGGAATCAATACACCTCATAGAGGGTCTTCCCCTCCTGTGCTGCCCCTCCCAAGAATGATGTCCCTCTCCAAGGACTGGTCCCTCCTTACAACATGTCCAAACTATGTCAGACGAAGCTTCAGAATCCTTACCTCCAAGGAGCAGCATGGTTTAACCCTCTCAAGGATGAATCTGTTCATTTTCTTAACAGTCTACGTTATATTCAATACTCTTCTCCAGCACCACAGCTCAAAGGCATCAATTCTCCTTCTATCCTCCCTAGTCATTGTCCAACTCTCTGACACATAACAAGCGATTGCAAAGGCCATGGCCTGTATCAGATGCACCTTAGTATTTTTATTATTTTTAAAAAGAATTATATTTCTGTGAGAGTTTACAAAGCATATTGTTTCTTCAAGTCGATCATTCCTGCACATTTTGTTCCATCAAATGCAATACACACACTGTCTGATCATCCATTCACCCCATATTGTCTTTCCCGTCACTCATCTTAGTGTTCATTATCTATAAATTAGCTTTCTACTCCCTCATTCCTCTCCCTGAACCGTACCAGAATTACTCTCTTTGTGTGTAAACCTTTCTCAGGTCATTTCTCAGGTCAGTGGTCTTAGAGAGTATTTGTCCTTTTCTAATGGACTTATTTCACCCAGAATAATGTCATCTCTGTTGTGTAGCGTTTCATGAATTCTTCATTGGTTTTCAGTGTTGCCACAGAGTGTTACACAAAGGTGTGAATTTACCGTGGTTTCTCTACCCATTTGTATGTTGATGGGCACTTATTTCCATCTCTTTGCCATTGTGAGTAATGTTACTGTTAATAAATAGGAGTGCAATACTGTTTGTGCTACAGCTCTTATTTCATTAGTCCTTGCAGTGGAATGCTACTGTGTGCCATCGAGTCAGAACTGACACCCCCCCCCCCCAGTGAGGAGATTGGTAAATTTGAACCACATACCTTTGGTATTGTGGCACAGTTTCCTACCATCAGGCCACTAGTGCTCCCTTGTAGTGGCATTTTGTTTGTTGTTGTTGTTGTGTGCCATCAAGTCGCTTGCATAGCTGCATCAAATGGTGTTTCTTGTTTCTTCAGTCAAGGTCCAATGAACTTCATAGCCCCTGATAGTCTCATGTCTGGAGTCTCGCTCTTCCAAGTCTATCAGAAAGAGGCATCCTCTTAGCAGCTTTCCAAAGGCAACCTTGAATTGAGTTTCCTTGGACCAGTTGAGTTATGGGTGCATTTCTGAGCCAATCAGGGAAATTCAATGCTCTGATTGACCTGACCTGAACTACACAAGCCCACTCCTGCAGCCAAGAGTAGACCCAAACCCCAAACACTTGAATTGCGAGTGGAGTAGAAGTAATCTAAGAAGTCAGAGAGTGAAATAGAAGTAACCTAAGTCTTGTTATGATGCATAGAGGTCCTAGACACCCTCCAAGGTTGTTCCAGGCAACCATAGGCTGCATATAGCTACCCCCTTAAAGATCATTTATAGTATGATTTCCCTTGGCCAGTGGATATGAATGGCAATTAGACATATTAATTGGGGTGGAAAGCTCTAGAACCCCCGTTAGTGGAGGCTGGGACTCAGAGTCAGACAACGTGCGAAAGGAGTCCTCAGCTGGAAAATCCCCCATGATTTGGATATGAGAAACAGGAATAAGCATTGGTCATCACAAACCACACTACTGTTGTTGTTGTTATGTGCCATCGAGTTACTTGCAACTCATAGCAACCCTATGTACAACAGCCCTAAACTCTGCTCTGTCCTGTGCCAATCGCACTGTCTCCAACACACCCATTCCGATTACCCCAGTCACTGAGTCAGTCCACCTCATAGAGGGCCTTCCCCTCCTGCACTCTCCCTCCCAAGCATGAAGTCCCCCTCCAAGGACCGGTCCCCTCCTTACAACATGTCCAAAGTATGTTAGATGGAGCCTCAGAATCCTTGTCTCCAAGGAGCCACCCAGTTTGACCCTTTCCAGGATGAATCTGTTTGTTTTCCTACAGTCCATGGTACTCTCAATACTCTTCTCCAGCACCACAGCTCAAGGCATCAATTCTCCTTCTATCCTCCTTGGTCCAACTCTCTCATGCAAAACAAGTGATTGCAAAGACCATGGCCTGTATCAGATGCACCTTAGTTTCCAGAGAGACACTATTGCTTTTCAGTACTTTGGAGAGGTCCCTAACAGCAGATTTTTCCATGGCAATACACCTTTTAATTTCCTGGCTACTGGTGCCAAGAGTGTTGACTGTGGAGCCAAGCAAACTAAAGCTGTGAACAATCTCAATCTCTTCACCATCCATCCTGATGCTGCCAATTGGTCCAGTGTTGAGAATCTTTGTCTTCTTGACATTGAGCCTCAATCCATATTGGAGGCTGCAGTACTTGACCCTCTGTAGCAAGTGCTTCAGGTCCTCCTCAGTTTCAGCAAGCAGGGTTGTGTCATCTGCATAACAGAAATTGTTGATAGATCTTCCACCAGTCTTGACCCCACATTTCTCCTTATAGAGCCCAGCCTCCCAGATAATGTGTTCTGCATAAAGGTTGAGAACCATGCAGTGTTCCCTTGCTCTGTTCTGATGACCGCCTCCTGGTCCAAGTAAAAGTTTCGCATTAGAACGATCAAGTGTTTTGGGATCCCCATTCTTCTCAGAGTCAGCCACAGTTTGTTATGATCCACACAGTCAAATGCCTTTGCATAGTCAATGAAAAACAGATATAAATTCCTCTGGTATTCCCTGCTTTCAGCTAAGATCCATCTAACATCAGCTACAATATCCCTAGTGCCACGACCCCTTCTAAACCCAGCCTGGACTTCTGGCCACACTTCTAGAGGTTTTTAATCATTATTTTATTGACACAGCGTATCCCATTCAGTATGTGAAGGATACAGAAATCAGAACCAGGTACTGACGAGCTAAGTGGAATGATGAACAATGAGGAGAAAGTTCTTTTCAGAGAATAAATAGAAAGATGGTGAACTATGTCAATAACTGGTGAAATATTTGGCAAAACTGTCACTCATGGTAATTTAGGAGACAGGAAATAAACCTTCCGCTGGTGGAGCACAGAACGTTCCTGGTGGACATTAGTTGCTGTTGCTGCATTTGACAGGTTGGTACAAAAAAGAGGACTCAGAAGTACTGATCTGTCTGGTTTTTAAGCAAGCAAATATTTCAGGGACTTTTAGGATTGTAGGCTGCAACTCTTTCTCAGCTTTAAACAGTAAAAATGAAACTGAGAAAGGCATTGAGTAAAACAAAGTCTAGTTGAAAAGCAACCTCACAGGAGTATGAATTGAACAGTATACCTGGATCTGTCACATCCATTGCCAAAAGTCATGAATGGATTAGTGTTTCCTAGTGAAGATACACACATACACACATTTGGAAGGAAAAGAAAGTCATGATTGTGTTGTAAAAATTAAGATGTGGTGTGAAAAATGAGGAAAAGAAGTGGGTAATACACAAGCCAGCAGTCTCTCCTGAGCCCATCAGAAAGTTGCAGTCAGGTCGACCTTCACAACCAGCACTACCCTGCTCACTTGTGGACTGTGTATTTTTTGTCGTTCTAGCCCCTACCCCCATCACTGCCCTGAATGTAAATAAGAATTTAAATCTTGACTATTGTTATATGCTGTCTAGTCAGAACTGACACATAGATTTTCAGAGGCAGTAAATTATGTGGGAAGACATTCCCATCTTTCTCCCATAGAATAGTTGATGGATTCAAACCACATGACTCTGGTTTGGCAATGCAGTACTTTACCCACTAGACAGCAACAGCTCTCTTAAACCTTGACTTTTTTATCCGCTTCCCCAGCGTAGTGCCCAGCACAAAAGGAACCCATTGCCATTGTGTTGATTTCAAGTCATGCAGTGTCAGGGTAGAACTCTCTTCGGAAGGTTGCCAGGCCTTCACCTCTGAGTGAACTTGAACCTCCACTCTTCTCATCTGCTGCTTCTCCAACAGTAGTCCAGAATTTTATACCTAGTGAAAATATGTTTCAAAATGAAGAGAAAATGAAATTTTCTTGGTCAAATAAACATACAAAACACAAAATAAATAAGAGCATTCCTTGCTGGGAGGTCTGTTCTATGACAAAAGTTCAGGGAAATTTTTAGCAGGAGATATGTGATGCTAAATAAAATCCTGGGGTGTTAAAAGAAAAGAAAAGAAAGGGAAGGGAAGGGAAAGAAAAGAAAGGCAAGGCAAGGAAAAGAAAAGAGTAAAATGAAAAGGAAAGAAAAGTATTGGGAGTGGAATAAATGAAGGTAGAATGAAATTTATTTATTTAAATTAACTAAATTTAAATTTATTTTCTTAAATAAATGTAAATATATTCAAATTTATTAATTTAAAATATGTCAAAAGTAAAATATTAGTAATAATTACTGTATGTCTAAGATATCAAAGTCTAACAAATTGATGATAGCATCAAAGAGAGGGGAAGAATTGGGGATATTTTATTATAAAGCTATTTATATTATGAAATACAGCAAAATCTTATATAGAGGTAAAACTCTTTGCCATCGAGTTAACATAGCAACTCCATACAGACTTTGGTTAAATACGTGTCACTCCCTCAGACTGCTGTTCAGTTGGGTCCAGCTCCCAGATCCTCCGTAGGTTTTCCGAGACCATAGATCACAAGGTATATTTAACACCACGTTAGGAAGCTCTACCGGCCCAATGGTAAGGAGTTGCTCTGCCAACCCAAAGGCTTCAAATCGACCAGCTGCTCTGATGAAGAAAGATGGACAATCTCTCCCATGAGAGTTACACTGTTGTTAGCAATCCTGTTAACGACAGACCTGAACCTGCCTTATCCTGTGCCATCCTCACAATCTCTGACACCTTAAAGCCCAGAGCTGCAGTCACTGTGACCATTCACCTGGTTGAGGGTCTTCCTGCCCTTTGCCATCCCTCCACCTTTCTAAACATGATGACCCTTTACAAGAAATAAATTATCTTACTAACATGGCCAAAGTATGTAGGACAAGCTTCATCATCTTTGCCTTCAAGGACCAGTGTGGTTGCATATTCTCCAAGACAAAGTTCAAAGCCGGCAGCTTCTTTGTCTCTTGGCAGTCCACGGGATATTTAAGACTTTTCTCTGTCACGACATCTCAAAGGGGTCAACTCTTCTTTTGGTATCCATATTGATTGTCCAGCTCTCAAATGCATAGCAAGTGACTGAAAAGACCCTGGCCTGAATCAGGCACACCTTAGTCCTCAAATGAACACCTTTATTCTTCAATAATATGGAGTTGTCCCTGACTGCAGGCTTTCCCAGTGCAATGTGTCTCCTGCTTTCCTGACTGTTAATTCCAACTGTATTGATTGTGGATCCAAGTAAGATGAAGTTGTTTATAGTTTCGATCTCTGAAAACCTGCTAGAAGGTCAGCTATGAGTTGGTTCCCACTCAATGGTACATAACAACAATGAATGTGAAGTGCTATCTTATTGTAGTTTTGGTTTGCATTTCCCTATTGACTAAGTAATGATGTCAGTCTAGAGACTAAGGTGTGCCTGATCCATGTCATAGTCTTCACAATTACTTGCTATGCATCAGAGAGCTGGACAATGACTACGGATGACAGATGAAGAATTGATGTCTTTGAGTTGTGGTGTTGGAGAAGAGTCTTGAACATAACATGGACTTCCAGGAGAACAAATCAGATTGTCTTGGAGAGAGCGAATCCAAGTTGCTCCCTGGAGGCTTTAAGTATGTGGGGAGGAGGGACCAGTCCTTGGAGAAGAACATCATGCTTGGAGGAGTAGAGGGAGAATGCAGGAGAGGAAGACTCTGGATGATATGGGTTGACACAGTAATTGGGGTAATGGAGTTAGGTGTATCAGAGTTGGTGAGACTGGATCAGGATAGGACAGACTTCAGAGCTGTTGTACATAAAGTCGCTATGCGCACAGATGGCTCTATGGCACATAACAGCAACAAGTATGGGCAATCTCCTCCTGTTCAATTAACTGTCTCTGAAAGCCTCCTGGAGGATTAGCCTGGGTTGGTTCTGACTTAATGGTACACAACACCACCGCACTCTGGTTTTACTGTGTAAGATAGTTTTTTGTTTGTTTGTTTGTTTGTTTTGTTGCTGTTGTTGTGTACTGTTGAGTCAGATCCAACTGGCACAGGAGGAGGTTGCCCCTTCTTCTCCAGCGAAGCATCTGGTGGATTTGAACTGCATGCCTTCAGGATTACAGCATGGCTTCACGCCATGAGGCCACCAGAGCTCCCTTGTGTATCTCTCATGTTTCAATATGATGAATGTTCATTTTTTGTTTGTTTTTTTCATGTCAAAGTAGTTTTCATTTTCTTTCTCATTTCTTCTTTGACCTCTTGTGGTTTTTATTTGTTTGGTTTTTTGGGTTTTTTTTAATGAAGTTTGCTGTTTCATTTTCACCTAGTAGTCAATTTCCTTAATTTTTTCTGTCAGTGATTCTAATTTTATTCTGTTATGGTAAGAGAACTTATTTCCTATTATTCCATTCTTTATAAAGTGTTGAGGTTTATTTTGTGGCTTGTTACATAACTATCCTGGATGACATATGATACTTTGGTGCTATTCTATAGATGTCTGTTATGTCTTGGTAATTTATTATGCTCTTTGTCTTCTCTTTTTTTTTTTTTGGTTGGTTGCTATCCATTATTAAAAGTAAGTCTTGAACTATTAACCATTATCAGTTTGGCTTGCATTTTGGTGCTGTGGTATTAAATGTATATGCATTTGTATTGTTGTTATTGTTGTTAAGTGCTGTTGAGTCATAGACAACACATAGCGACCCTATGAATGAAAGTCCTGAACACTTAATAACTTTCATCATTTCTCCAAGTTCATAGAGTTTCTGGATGCAAGCTATTTCGGAACTGGATGCCACTCCTGCTTTCCAAGCTTGTTTTAATAGGGAAGCTCCACGAAATACTGTCCACCATGAGTAACCATTCTCGCATTTGACACATCAGTGTCACAGTGTTCAGCATCATAGCAACTACAAGTTACCTCTGTACAGCAAGTGGGCAGACCAGTGCTATGCCACTTAGAAGAATGTTTGACAAAAACAATTAAAACCAGGCCTGAGGGCCATAGATTAAAATCACCCACCTTTGCCTTGGTAGCATAACTTTCTATCCACTGGGCCCACAGAGCTCTCTCTAGTAGTTAAATATTACCAATGGATTCCTCCTCCAAGTCCTTCACAGTTTCACTGAGCAGAGTCATGTCATCTTCACAAAACAAGTTGTTGATAAATCTTCCTCTATTCCTGATTCCACATTCTTCTTAAAATTCAGCCTCCTGAATGATCTGTGTGTTCTGCATATAGGTTGAAAAGGTTTGGAGAAAGAATACATCTGTGACACATTCCTTTCTTGATTTTGAACCATGCAGTATTCCCTTGTTCTGGTTGGACAATAGCTTCTTCATCTAGGTTTGGTTTCACATAAGCACCATTAGGTGTTCTGGGATTCCCATTCATCTCGACGTTAGCCATGATTTTTTTTATGATCTACACAGTCAAATACCTTTGCATAACCAATAAAAATACGAATAGACATCCTCTGATATTCTATACTTTCAGCCATGATCCATCTGATAATTAGCAATCTCTACTGCCATGGCCTCTTCTAAATCCAGCTTATATTTCTGGCAGTTCAATGCATTGTTCCAGTCATTTTTGGATAATCTTCACAAGATTTTGCTTGCATGTGATATTAGTGATATTTTTTGATAATTTGGGAATGAAAATGGATCTCTTCGAGTCAGTTCGCTGGGTAGCTGTCCTTGAGATTTCTTGCCATAATTTGATTAACACATCCAGGGCTACATCTGTTTGTTGAAATACCCCAATTGGTATCCCATCAATTCCTGGGGCCTTATTTTTTGCCAATTCTTTCAGAGCAGCTTGAACTTCCTCCTTCATTATTATTGGTTCTTAATAATATTCTACTTCATAAAAAAGTTCTGTGTCACCCAATTCTTTTTGGTACAGTGACTTCCCGTATGCCTCCTATCTTCTTTTGATACTTTCTAGATCATTCAATATACTGCACATAGTACCTTTAAATATTGCAACTTGCATCTTGAATTTGTTCTTCAGTTCCTTTACCTGGAGAAATGCTAAATGAATTCTTCCCTTCTGATTTTCTGAATCTAGTTTTTTCACATTTTATTATAATACTTTGCCTTTTAAAATATTTGTGATGTTAGTTTTACATATTACAAATAGATATGTTACAAACCCAAAATAATACATCTTTATATACATACATACTTATATATCTACATGCACACATAAAGAAAATAGGTAGATAGATGATAGATAGAAGCTAGATAGATAGATAGAGCTGCACTGTGATTCTGAAGGTTCGTGGTTTGAGGTCACTAGCTGCTCCATGGGAGAAGAATGGACAATCTCCAAGCCATGCAATTAACTGCCTTTGAAAACCCACCAGAGGGTCAGCTGTGGGTTGGTTCCGACTCTACTGTACACAACAGCAGCAGCAACAACAACAACAACAACAACATATATATTGGTAAAAGATTGAAGTCAACAATATCATGTTAATTGAATCTACAATCAACCCCATAGGAACTGCAGTCCAGCAATCAAAAACCAACTCAAGGTGGATCATGGACCTAGAACTAAAACCAAGGACTATAAAATTCATTACAGAAAAGCTAGGAACAACACTAGAAGTCCTAATCCACAACATAAACAGTCTTCCCAGTATCCTGGAAAAG
>NW_006399812.1:11132618-11155952 GCF_000299155.1 Elephantulus edwardii
TGTAAATGTTTATGAAAATTAATAAAATATAATTATAGAAAAAAATATGTTACATAGGGAAAATCTACTATCAAGGACTTCTCCAAAGTTCTAAATAGCAATGATGTCAGTTTAAAAAATAAGGTGCACCTGATACAAGCCACTGACTTTTCAATTGCTTCTTACACATTTGAAAGTTGGACAACAGGTCAAGGTGAAGAATTGATTCCTTTGAATTTTGGTGTTGGGAAAGGGTACAGAATATTGTATGGACTTCCAAAAGGAAAAAAAATCTGCCTTGGAGGAAGTGTAACCAGGATGCCTTTTAGAGGCAAGGGAATTCCATCTTGTACACTTTGGGGACCAGCCTTTGGAAGAAGACCTTGTTCTTTCAAAAATTACATTCTGAAAGGTCAGAGAAAAGAGAGGAAGACTCTCAACAAGATGGATGGACTGAGTGATTGTGACTGTGGGGCTGAGCATGTCAAAGGTCATGAGGCTGACCCAGGACAGGGCGAGGCTCCAATGTGCTGGTCACAGGAGCCATGAGTACAACTCATGCGGTGTAGTTGACTCGACAGTAGTTGAACTGATTGTAGTTGTACTTGAACTCATGAGTACCTAGTACAACTATGAGTTGTAGTTGACTTGACATCACATGACAACAACACACACATATATTGCTGTTGTTGTTATGTGCGAAGTTGGAACTGACTCACAGCTGACCCTCCAGGTTTTCAAAGCAAGAAATCACATGGATAGAGATTGCTCATCTTGCTTCCATGCAGCAGATGGTGAATTAATTTGAACTGCCTGTCTTTATATCTATATCTATATCTGTATCTGTATCTGTATCTGTATCTATATCTATATCATCTATATCTGTCTCTGTCTCTATCTCTATCTTTATCTCTATCTCTATCTCTATATATGGTTTGGAAGCAGGAGTGGCATCCACTTCCTAAACAACATGCCTCTGGAAACTCAACGAACTTTGAGAAATGATGATAGTTATAGAAAGACTTCAAGTCTTTTGTTCATAGGGTCGCTATGAGTCGTGCTCTACTTGATAGCAGTCAACAACAACAACAACAACATTATATCTCTGGTGGCCTAGTGGTAAGAAATTACAGTGCAAATCCGAAAACATGCAGTTCAAATGTGCCAGCTGCTCTGCGAGAGAAGGATGGGCAATCTCCTTCCATGTCTGTCTCTGAAAACCCACCGGAGGGTCAGCTAGGGGTCAGTTCTGACTCAATAATACACAACAACATATATATATATATATTACATAGGGTCGCTATGAGTCGCAGGCGACTCGACGGCACATAACAACAACAGCTATATATATATATATATATATATAATATTATATTATTATATATTATATTAATTATACATACATACTTGGAAGCAGGAGTGACATCCACTTCAAAATAGATTGCCTCCAGAAACTCTATGAAGGTCCAGAAACGATGAAAGTTATACAAGTGTTCAGGTCTTTTGTTCATAGGGTTCATGAGTTGTCTACTACCTGATGGTACTTAACAATAACAATATATATACATAGTAGAGAGAGAGAAAGAGCTGAAAGGAGAGAGGATAGCAAGCCTATGTTCAGTTACCATCTGGAAAATTCCCTTAGTGCAGTGTGATACTCTCACCTATTGCCCTTGAGCAAATACATTATATTTCTACTTGTTTTAGGCCCAGTAACACATTAGACACATATTATTTTATGTAATTGTATTTAAAAACCACTTAAATGGTTTTTCTCCTCTTAAAAGAAGAAGAGATTATGAATAAAATGATGCTTTCTCCTTCCTGGTGCTCAATGTGTTTTAATGTGGATGCAAAATACTGTCTCTTGTCACTTGTTTTCGGCTCGAAGAACAATTCACGTTTATTGTAAATTGGTAGGAAATGCTCTCAATTTTTCTTTATCAGGGGATGTCTTTATTTTGGCTTCAGTTTTGGGGAAAATCGCTTTGGTAGATAACGAGCCTCATGGCTGACACTCATTCCTCTTTGAGCAGTTTGACTATGTTATCTCACTGTCTTGTTGCCAGGGTTGTCCCTGCTGAGAAGTCAGCTCTTGTCTCCCTGTCATTTGTCTCTTGCTGCTTTCAAGACATTCTCCTGGATTTTGGCATTCAACATTTTCACTGTCAGTGTCAATGTTGAGCTTTCTTGACCTGTAAACTAATGTTGAATAAATCTTGGATGTTTCTAGCCATTATCTTGTAAATATTTTGTGTACTTGAGTTTCTTTCCCCTCTACTTCAACTCCTCCCCTCACTTGTATGTTGGGGTACTTCATGGCATCTCGTGTCTCCATGAATTTTTCGCTCTTCTTTGGAGTGTATAATCTCTAGTGATCTGCTTTCAAGCATACTACTCTCTTCTGCCAGATTCAATCCACTATTGACTATTTTCCTAACAAATTTGTATTCAGTAATTTTTTAACTTCATAATTTCTCTTGATTTTTAAATAATCATAGTTCTTTTTAAATTTTTTTTTACTTAAGTCAACATTGTTACATTGTGTTCTACTTCTTTAATCATGGTGTTCTTAGTTTTTAAAAGAATATATTTTTTATATTCATTTTTCCCTTAAATTTTATACTGGCTTATTTACAAAGTTCAAATACACTTTCACACCAGATATTTCCCATTTCCTTCAACCCCTCCACCCATCAAATTGTGTGACCCTATGATTACCTCCCCCTGCCCATCCTCACCCCTCTGCTTCCACCCTACCCTCCGTGGATCCTCATACTCATTCTACAATAATGGTTTTATACAGTATTTGTCCTTTCAGGCCTGAGTTAGTTCACTCAGCATAATGCTCTCCAGTCCTTCCTAAGTTAGGTAGTGATTTACAATGATAAAGCAAAAAGGAAAATGAAGAAGTACAGTTATAAAACTTCTAAATAGAGAGGAAATGAAGGACATTGTAGGGTAAAGTGAACTATTTCAGACTTAAAACAAAATAGTAACTTCTGGATAACCAAAAGTGTGACTGGGTAGCCTTCAAGAAAATTAACATTCTTCTCAAAATAAGAAAGATTATAATTATAAAGATTTAGTCAACACCACAACCACAACAATAAGGGAAAGGATAACAAAAGTCATAAACAAAATAAACTCATTGTAGAAAAGCAGAAGATACTAAGAAGTGAACACCAGCAAAACAGCAACAAAATTACAGCAATATCTTTATACTTATTGATAATAACAAGGTGAGTGGAGTACATGCAACAGTCGAGAGAAAAACAATTGCAGAATGGGCCAAAAAAGCCCCTCACAAACCCATTCTGTTAAGTGAAAGGAACTAGAAAATAATTTATTATTATACTTATATATAAAATATTTGGAGTAGGCAAATAAGTAAAGACACAAAATAGATTTTTAATGTCCAGGAATTGGGGAAAGGCATGAATGAGAGTGAATTCTAGAATACTGTTAGGTGTTGGAGTTAGAAAAGGGCATATGTAGAGGGCTTATGGGGTGCTAAGGATGCTTCATGTCAGCGACCCCTCTTTGATAGTTCAGTTTAAAATAATTCCATAATATCCATGTTCATATACTGTGCACATTTCACAAGAAAAATTATCTTTAATTTGCTAGGAAAGAAAAAGAAAACAATATGTTCTCTCCAAGAGCCACATCTCAGAAACATGGACAAAAATGGACTAAAAGACTAGGGGAGAAAAATAACACCAAAGGGAAAAAAAATAGATGCCAAAGTGACAGCACTAATTTCTAATAAAATAGACTTCAAGACAAAAACTAGTAAAAGAGACAAGGAAGAACATTGTATAAAGATCAAATTTATATAGCCTTTATGTAAAGGAGCAAGAAGCCACAGTGATAATATCTGTACACCCAATGACAGGTAACTCTTTACCACCAAGCCATCAGAGTTCCCTAAGTCTACAAGATGTTGTTGTTGTTATGTGCTGTTGAGTTGCTTGAACCCTTTATACAACAGCCCTAAACCCTGCTTTATCCTGAGCCAATTTTATTGTCACTGATACATCTACACTCATAATGCCAGTCACTGAATCAACCCATCTCATTGAGGGTCTTCCTTTCTTGCACTGTCCCTCCATCCTTCCAAGCATAATGTCCCTCCCCAAGGACTGGAGGCATCAGAATCTTTATCTCCAAGGAGCGCATGGTTTCACCATCTCTAGGATGAACAGTTTTTTTTCTTCTAGCAGTCCACGGTATATTCAATACTCTTCTCGAGCACCACACCTCAAAGACATCAGTTTTCCTTCTGTCACCCATAGTCACTGTGCAGCTTTCTGACACCTATGGCCTGTATCAGGTGCACCTTAGTCTCCAGCTAACATCGTTGCTCTTCAGTACTTTGGAGAGGTCCCTGAGAGCAGACTTTCCCAATGCAATTCATCTTTTAATTTTATGGCTGCTGGATATATGAATTAAACTTCAAGAGACTTGAAAGAGATTGAAGCTCCACAATAATAGTTGTTGTTGTTGTTAGGTGTCATCAAATTGAGTACAACTCATAGTGACTCTATGAACAACCAACCTGGACCCTGTCCTATCCTGTGACATCCTCATCATTTCAAAAACATTCAAGCTCATTGCTGAAGTCACTATGTCAATTCATCTCATAGGGGGTTTTCCTTTCCTTCGCTGACTCCCCATCTTTCCAAGCATGAGGTCCCTCTTAAGTGAATACCTTCACTGAGTTACATATCTAAAGTATGAAAGATGAAGTTTCACCATCTTTCCCTCCAAGGAGCATTCCAGCTACATCTCCAAGACATATCTGTTTATTCTCTTAGTAGCCCATGGGATATTCAGTATTATTCTCCAGCACCATAACTCAAAGGTATCAATTCTTCCTCAGTCATCCTTATCATCGCCCAGCTCTTTGATGCATAGCAGGTG
Source organism: Elephantulus edwardii (assembly GCF_000299155.1). Lineage (NCBI taxonomy): Eukaryota > Metazoa > Chordata > Mammalia > Macroscelidea > Macroscelididae > Elephantulus > Elephantulus edwardii. Next base: position 11,137,524 of record NW_006399812.1, read on the forward strand.
ATTGAGAAGACCATGGCCTGAATTAGGCACACCTTAGTCTTCAACTTGGAGTCATTGCTCTTCAGCACCCTGAGAGTCCCTAACAGTGGACTTACACAATGCAATATGTCTCCTGATTTCTTAACTACTAGTACCAAAGGTATTCACTGTTAATCCAAGGAAGAGGAAATCGTTGACAGCCTCAGTCCTTTCTGCATCTATCCTAAAGTTGAATGTTGTACCTACGGTGAGGATCTTTGTTTTCTTGTTGTTGAGATGCAATCCACACAGAAGACTGTAGTCCTTGATTTCTGCAGCAAATGCCTCAAGTTGTGACTGTTACTGTGAAGCAAGTGCTTTCACAAATAGAGTAGAAAACTTTAATACATCACTTTTGGTGAAGAACACAATGACAAGGGGGAAAAAACTCACCAAAGAAGCAGAAGAGTTGAACAAAACAATAATATTAACCACTGGATCTCAAACCCAGGTCAAATATAGAACACTCCACCCAATAAAAATATTTTCCAGATTAGATTTTGTGTTAGCTCACAAACAAGTCTTAATAAATTTTATAAAACCAATCAAAATACTACAAAACATTTTCTCAGATCATAGTGTTACAAAATTAGAAATCAACAACAGGAATATTAGGGGGGAAGTATCAAATACATGGAAACAAAACAACACCACGTTTGCACGCAATTGGGTGACAGAAGAAATTTTTAAAAATATATTAAAGCAAATGAGAATTAAAGCACATGCCAGAATCTTTGAGAGAGAGCAATGGCAGTACTCAGAGAACATGTTATAACAATAAATGATGTCCAAAAAAAGGAGACAGAAACAATATAAAACTTAACTCTTCATTTGCAACTATGTGCAAAGAACAGCAAGCAAAGCCTCCAAAAGAAAGGAAATAATAAAGATAAAAGCAGAAAGAAAGGAAATAGAAAACAGAAAAATGAATCAACAAGCTTAGAAGTTGGTTCTTTGAAAGGATTGTTGTTGTTGTGTACTGTAGTCAGAACAGACCCATAGCTGACCCTCTCTCAAGTTTTCAGAGGCAGTTAATTGCATGGCAGAAGATTGCCCATCTTTCTAGTGTGGAGCAGCTGGTGGCCTCGAACCGTGTGCCTTTGGGATTGCAGCGCAGCTTCTTGCCACTACAGAGCCCCTGGCAAATCTAACAAAGGAAAAGGAGAAGATTCAAATAGTATAAATAAGGAATAAAAGGTGAAATCACAACAGAATAAAATTTTTAAAAAATGAAAAATACAAGATAACTACAAAGAGTTTTAAACTACATGGTTTAAAATGAAGAAAGAGGTGTGTCAGTGTTTGTATCCTTTTCCCATACCTATTCAAGCTGCATGGTGAACACATTATTACAGAAGCTGGACTCTATGAAGAAGAATGCAACATCAGGAAGACTCATCAATAACCTTTGCTACGTAGATGACACAAACTTGCTTGCTGAAAGTGAGAAGAACTTAAAGTGTTTAATGCAGATCAAAGAATATTGTCTTCAATATGGATTATATCTCAATGTCAAGAAGACAAAAATTCTCACCAATGGACTGATAGGCAACATCCTGATAGGAACTGTCAATGAATTGTCTTACCTGGATGTGCAATCAACACCCTTAGTACCAGCAGTCAGGAGATCAGGAGGTGTATTGACTGGGAAAGTGTGTAGTCAAGGACCTCTCCATGTTACTGAGGAGCAATGATGTCAAATTGAGAACTAAGGTGTACGTGATTCAGACCATGCTCTTTTCCATCACTTGTTATACATCTGAGAACTGGACAATGCATAAAGATAACAGAAGAAGAATTGATACCTTTGGACTGTGGTTTTAGAAAAGAATACTCTGTATCTAATGGACTGCCAAAAGAATGAACATATATGTCTTGGAGAAGGTGCAGCCAGAGTGAGGAAAAGACAGAGTATTCAACAAAACTGGGTATCTATTTGCAGAAAAATTGAAACAAGATCCATGCCTCACACCCTATAGAAAAACTAAATCCAGATGAATTTTGAAGAATGAGACCTAAAACTATAAAGATCGTCACAGAAAAAAATTGGGACTAACTTGGGAGACTAATGAATAGTGCACAAACACTATCAAATAAAACTGAACATGTACAATCAATAGAAGATAAACCAGATGAGTTGGACTTCCTAAAAATTAAATTCTTACATGCATAAAAAATTCCTCTGAAAGAGTATAAAGGGAGCCTCAGATGGCAAATATATTTAGCAACCTCATCTCTAAAGTTTATAGGAAATTCTAACATCTCAATAGGAAAGGCAAATATCCCAAACACAAAATGGACTGAGGATACGAATAAACATTTTACCAAAGAAGACATTCGTATGCCATATAAACATAGTAAGAAATGCCTAAGATTTATAGCTATTGCAAAGGTGAAAATAAAAGCACTAATAAGATGTCATCTCACCTTGGCAATAGCATCAGTGTCCATTAAAACAACAAACTCATGCAATATTGTTAAAAATGGGTGACCCTGGAGGACATTATGCTGAGTGAAGTATCTCAGTCACAAAAGGACAAATCTTGCATGGAGCCACTGTTGTAAAACAGAACTAACATTCTGGGTTGGGAGGAGACTGAGAAAGATGGGTTAAATAATGTATACTGCATTGAAACAGATGAAGGAGAAAATATGTGATTAGGTATTTTTGCCATTACAGAGTCCAGAGTGAAGGTTGCATAGTGGAGTGGACCTGGGGGGAGGGATTGTAAAATAATGATTTTTTTCTTTTACTTTTCCAAGAGGGGAGTGTACTGGATGGGGGGGGGAGAGAAAAAAGTGCAACAATGAATGAATAGAAATACAACAATGAATGAATAGAAATCCAAAGTCTCTGTAAATTTTCATTGAAATTAATAATAAAGGAAATTTTAAAAAATGACAAACAATAAATGCTGACCAAAGTTTGGAGAGATTGAGACTGGAACTCTCACACTCTACTGGAATGTAACAGGGTGCAACCACAATGGAAAGCAGTCTGGTGCATTCCTAGAAAATAGATAATAGAAAGGCTGTTTATTCAGCAATTCCCCCCAAAATGAGAGTTCTGACAAAACACTGGAATATACAAGCTTAGGTGTATTTCAGCATTATTTACAAGAGCAAAGAATTGCAAACTAAGTGTCCGTCAATAGATGAACGGCTAAAAAATGATAGTACATTATTACAATGGAGTTTTATGTATCACTAAAAATGATCAAGAATCATGAAATACCACACAGCAAGGGTAAATCTAGAACAAAGAATGTTGCATAACCTAGGTCAACCACAAAAGGACAATTAAGGTATAAGATCACTATTACAAAAAGCTGAGGGAGGGTTTACACATAGGAAGAATCATTATTGATGTTAACCTTGCTGTTAACTCAGCAGTGGGAAAGGAAGGGGAGGGGAGTAAATATTAATAGAGAAGTTAGGTGAAGGGAAGGGATTTACTGCTGTTGTTAGGTGCCACTGGGTGGACTATCAGTTATAGTGACCCTATGAACAACAGATCTGAACCCTGCCCATCCTCACCTTCTCTGACACTCTGAAATCCGTTGTTACAGTCACCGTGACAAATCTTGTTGAGGTCTTTCTCTTTTTCACTGTGACTCATCTTGTTGAGGATTTTCCTCTTTTTCTCTGACCTTCTACGTTTCTCACCATGATGTCTTTTCCATATCTGATCTCTCTTGACAACATGGTCAAGCACGTGAGATAGATAGAGTTTCCCCATGCTTGACTCTATGGATCACGGGCTGTACTTCCTCCAAGATTGGCTTATTATTTTAGCAGTCTGCGGAATATTCAGCACTCTTCTCCAAAATCACATTCCAAAGGCATGATTCTTCTTAAAGAATCCTTATTCATTGTCCAACTCTCTGATGCATAGGTAGTAATAAAAGATCACGGATTAAATATGGCCCACTTCAGTCTTTAAAATTATATCCCTAATCTTTAGCACTTTTGAAAGATCTTTGACAGCAGATTTTCCCAAAACAACAAGTCTTTTGATTTCTTAACTGCTGGTACCATTGATGTTGACTGTGGACCCAAGTAAGATTAAGTCATTGGCAACCTCAATATTTTCTCCATCCATCATTATGTTGCCTGTTAATCCAATTATGAGGAGTTTTGTTTTCTTCATGTTGGGATGCAATCCATATTAAAGACTATAGTCTTTGATGTTCTGCAGCAAGTGTTTTAGGTCCTCCTCATTTCAGCAAGCAAGGTTATGTCATTGCATAATGCAGGCTGCTGCTGAGTCTTCCTCCAATCCTGCTGCCGCAGTCTTCTTCACAGAGTCCAGCTTCTTGAATAATTTGCTCAACATACAGATTGAATAGATATGGAGAAAGAATACAACACTGACACACAGCTTTCCTGACAGTAAATCATGCAGTGTTCCATTTGCTCTATTTGTACAACAGCTTCTTGATCTTTGCATAGGTTTTACATTAGCACAATTAAGTGTTTCAGGATTCCCATTATTCTGAATGTGAGCCACAATTTGTTATGATACTGCCAAATGCCTTTAAGTGGCCAATAAAGTGAAAGAAAACATCTTTTCTATACGTATTTACTACTCTTAGTCAATATTCTTCTGACATTAGGAAGGATATCCCTTGTTCCATGGCCTCTTCTGAATCCAGCTAGTATTTCTGGACTATTCCTGTCAATGTATTGTTCCAGCCATTTTTAAATAATCAAGGGGTTGATTGTTGTACTGTTGAGTCAGAACCGACCCATAGCGGACCCTCCAGTGGGTTTTCAGGGCAGTTAACTGCACAGAAAAAGATTGCCCATCATTCTCCCATGGAGCAGTTGGCAAATTTGCCTTAGAGATTGCAGTGCAGTTTCTTATGACATTATAATTAAATATATTAATAAATTGCAAGTAATGTTATAAAACAAAAAGCCTATGGATGATTGGATGAAAACCCAATATGATCTGTAAACTTTCACTCAAATGAGAAAACAACAAAACTACCCCAAACCAAACAACTTTGTGGTTGGACACTGCTCATCTTTCTTCTGCAGTGCACCTGGTGGACTTGAACTACCAACTTTAAGCTTAGCAGCCTGACATGTTGTACACTCCACAATCAGGTCTCCTCACACTCATGTTGTTGTTTTTTGTTAGGGGACTTTGAGTTGATTCTAGCACCTCTATGAACAACTTGAAATTATCTTGCTCAATCACAGAAGTCTCAATAGTTAAGGCCATTGTTATAGTCACATGACAATCCAGCTTGTTAAAAGTTTTCCTCTGTTTCTCTGGCTCTCCACATTTCCCAGTTTGATGTCTTTGTCCAAAGCACCAATCTTTCTTAACAATGTGCTGAAAATATATGAGATGAAGTAATATCATCCTTGCCTCTAAGAAGGTGCTTGTTTTTCCAAACACTCCTCCAATAAAGACTTATTTGTTCTTTTAATAGTCTATAGTATATTCAATAGTCTTAATCAGCAGCACTATAATGGCAAAGGCATCAATTTTTCTTTGGTCATCTTTTTTCATTGTCTAACTTTTAGGTGTATACAGAACAAGTGGAAAAACCATGACTTGGGTTAGGAGTGGTTTTTATCATGGAAAGGTATTGGATTTTGTCAAATGCTTTCCCTGCATCAGTTGAGATTGTATGGAGCTAATTTCCTTTGTTCAATTTATGTTGTGTTACATTGACTGATTTTCTAATGTTCAACTATCCTTGAATTCCTAGGTTAAATCCCATTTGGCCATAGTGTATAATTATCTAAATATATTTTTATCAAGTTTGCTGGTATTTTGTTAAGGAGTTTTGAATCTGTAGTAGTAATGGGTACTGGTCACTAGTTTTGTTTTCCTGTGGTGCCTTTGTCTGGCATTGATGTCAGGGCAGTACCATGGTCCTTACATCCTTGGTTTATTAGTTGCTTAATGGTGTATCTTTCCACATATTTTTATATTTCCCATTGTTTCTTCTATTATTAAAGTCTATATATTTGTGATTGGAGAATATTCTTTGTGTATATTCTAACACTTTTATGTAGATGAGACATATTTTGTGACCAAAGAGATGGGCTATCCTATGCATGTCTATGAAATCTAAATGGTTTATAGTGGTGTTCAGGTCCTTTCTTTCCTTATTAACCTGGTTTCAAGGTAGTAGTAGCCTTATAGAATGAGTTAGGAAATATTTCCTTACATTTTGCACTTTTTGGAAAAGTTTAAGAAGAATAGACTTCCCTCCTAATAATATTGGTACATTTCCTCGATTTTCCCTGGACACTTGGTCCAGAATGTTTTACGCTCTTGTTGAGAAGCTTTTTAGGACTGATTCACCGTGTCTCCTCTTATAAAAGATTTGTTGATATCTTCTGTTTCTTCTTTAGTCAATATTGGAAGTTCATTTCTAGGATTGTTTCTCAGATTTGCCCACTGTATAGTGATTGTTAGGTGTCTTCTGGTTGAGTACAACTCATAGTGACCTCATGAACAACACTCAGAGCCTTGCCCTATCACGCACCATCCTCACTAGCTCTGATATGCTGGACCCCATTGTTATAATCACTGAGCCAATCCATCCCGTTTGGATTTTATTGTATCTGGGTTGGCACTGAAGCTCTTTACTACTAAGCCACCAGAGCTTCCTATTGTATCCAGGTTATCTGATTTTTTGGTATACAACTGGTTTTAGGATTTTTTTTTTATTTTTAAATTTTTATAAGGTCACTTTTTGGTTTTCTCACTTTGTTTCTGAGTTTAAATATTGTAAGTATTTGAATCTTCTCTCTCATTTTCTTTGTCAATATAGCAAAAGTTTGTTGATTTTTAAATTGGGTTTGTTTTCATAAATTCTCCTTTCATTGGTTTTCTTTATTGTTTTTCTAATTTCCATTTTCTTTACCTCTGATCAGATCTTTGTTGTTTCCTTCTTTCTCATATCTTTGGGCCTGATTTGCTATTATTTTTCTTGCTCCTCCAGAAGGATAAGGATAGTTAAGTTATTGATTTGAGACCTTTTTAAACATAGTCATTTACCACAATAAATTTCCTTCTGAGCACTACTTTCACTGCATCCCATAAGTTTTGGTATGTTGTGTTTTCAATTTCATTCAACTTTAAGTATTTTCTAATTTCTCTTTTGATATCTTCCTTGGCCTATTAGTTGCTTAATAGTGTATTGTATAATTTCCACATACTTCTGTATTTCCCAGTTTTCTATCTATTTATTATTTATTTCTAACATCATTGTAGTTAGAGAATATACTTTATAGGATCCCAACCCTTTAAAATTAATGAGACCTGTTTGAGGACCAAATGCAGTGAGACTGGATCAGGACGGGGGGAGGTTCAGAGCTATTGTTCTGTAGGTCGCTTGTCCTACTTTACCAAACATAGTATTTTTCCCAGAGATTGATCCCTCTTGGTAATATGCCCCAAATATGTGAGACAAAGCCTCTCTATCCTTGCTTCTAATGGGTGCTCTGGTTACCCTTTTTCCAAGAAAAATTAATTTGTTATTTTGTCAGTCCATTCTATGTTATGTTGTTGTTGTTATCTGCCATCAAGTTGCCTGCGATTCATTGTGACAGCAGCCCTGGAGCTTGCCCTATCATGAGCCAGTCTCACTGACCCCAACACACCTAATCCCATTGCCCCAGATATCGTGTCAATCCATCTTATCCAAGATCTTTCTCTCTTGTGCTGTCCCTCCACCCTTTCAAGTATAATGGCCTTCTCTAAGGACTGTTCTCTCCTGGCCATGTGCCCAAAGTAAGTGAGACAGAGCTTCAAAATCCTAGCCTCTAAGGAGAAACTTGGTTTCACCCTTTCCAAGACAGACCTATTTTTTCTCCTGATGGTCTATGGTATGTTCAGTACTCTTCTCCAGTACCCCAACTCAAAGGCATCAATTCTTCTTTTGTAATTCTTAATCCAACTTCTTGATGCAAAGACCGTGACCTGGATCAGGCACACCTTAGTCTCTAGATGACATCATTGCTCCTTGGCTCTCTCTGGAGAGGTCCCTGAAAGCAGACTTCCCCAATACAATTCATCTTTTGATTTTCTGACTGCCGTTGGTAAGAGTGTTGATTGTGGAGCTGAGCAAGCTGTAATTGTTAGCAATCTCTATTTCTTCTCCATCATGGTGCTGTCAATTGGCTCAGTGGTGAGAATCCCTGTCTTCTTGATGTTAGGCTTCAGTCCATACTGAAGACTATAGTCCTTGACCTGCAGCAAAATCTTCAGGCCCTTCTCAGCTTTGGAAAGCAAGAATGTATCATCTGCATAACTTAGGTTGTTGATGAGTCTTCTCCAATCCTGATGCCACACTTCTCCTCATAAAGTCCAGCCTCTTGGATGTTCTGTTCTGCATATAGATCCATGTTATATCCAATTTAAAGACTAAAGTTCTCCTGACCCAAGTTGCAGTATTTTAAATTAGTTCATATACATGTGAAGATTGGACAAAGAAGAATAAAGACCAAAGAAGAATCAGTGATGGTGTTGGTGAATAATAATAATAATAAAAGTACTATGAACTGTGAAAAGAACAAACAAATCCATTTTGAAGAAGTGCAACCAGGGTGCTCTTTAGAAGCAAAGACGATGAAGCTTTGTCTCACATTCTTTGAACATGTTGTATGGATATGCCTGTTCTTGGACAAAATCATGCTAGGAAAGGTGGAGGGTCAGAGAAAGAGAGGACGACCAAGGATGGACTGCAGAAACGACCTTGAGCATAGTATTGGGCAGGGTTTCCATCTATTGTTCTCAGGGTCGCTGTGAGTCATAGTCAACTGGACGGCATCTAATAACAACAACAAACAGCATGGTCTGTTTAATATTCTTTGCCAACATCACAATTCAAAGATATCGATTTTTTTTCTTCTTTATTTATTGTCCAATTTTCACAGGCAAATGAGGTGATTTAAAATCCCATGGCGTGGGTCAGATGCACCTTAGTCTTCAAAGAGATATCCTTATTATTTAGCACTTTAAAGAAGTCATTTGCAGTACATTTCTTCAATACAATAGGTGATTTTAATTTCTTGACTACTGATTCTGTGAACATTGATTTGGGATCCAAGAAAAGGGACATCCTTGACAACTTCTGTCTTTTCTTAGTGGTCATGATGCTGCCAGTTGGTCCAGTTCTGGAGAGTATTGCTTTCTTTATTTTCATCAGTAAGCACTTTGTCTTCATTTTCTCCAAGCAGAATCATGTCATTTGCATACCGCGGTTAACAAGTCTTCCTTCAATCTCAGTTTGTTCTTCAAATAGTACAGCTGATTGGATCATTTGCTGAGCATATAGATTCAGTTGTTAGATGTCATTAACTTGAATGTAACTCATAGCAATCCTCTGAACAACAGATGTGAACCTTGTCCTATCCTGTGCCGTCCTCACAGTCTCTGATACACTCAAGCCCATTGTCTCAGTCATTGTATCAATCATTCTTTCTATCATTCAGTATGTTTCATACAATCATTCTCATACCTTACTTTCTATAAAATTAATCACTATTGATCTATGCCCACCATTATCCTGTCGTAATTTTAATGTGCCTCATTTAATGTTTTACATTTTCCACTTTGAAATATATGAAGATTTGTTATTGTTGTTGTTACATGCCAAAGCACCTGTGACGCATAGTGACCCTATTTTTTTAAAAAAATGAATTTCAATGAACATTTACAGAGATTTTGGATTTCCTTTCACTCATTGTTGCACTTTTCTCCCCACCCACCTCACCCCCAACCCCAGTTTGCTCTTCTCTTTGAGAAGTAAAAGAAAAATTCCTTCACTGGTATACAATCCCCCCGCACCACTTTACCCCTACCCTGAGTATACCCCACTCTACAACCTTCAATCCGGACTCTTATGATATCATAATGCTCTAAAATATATTGCTTTTAAACTGTTCATTGGTTTCAATGCAGTATACATAACTCATCTAGTTTTTCTCATTCTTACCCTAACCCTGATGTCAGTGCCATTCTACAACAGTGGCACTATGTAGTGTTTGTCCTTTTGTGACTGAGATCTTTCACTCAGCATAATGCTCTCGAAGGTCACCCATTTTGAATAATATTGCATGAGTTCCTTGTTTTTCAATCCAGCGTAGTATTCCACTGTGTGACTACAGCAGAGCTTCTCTATCCATTCGTTTGTTGATGGGTGCTTAGGTTGTTTCCAACTCCTTGCTATTGTGAACAAAGCCACAATAAACATGGGTATGCATGTATCTGTTTGAATGGTGGTTATGGTCTCTTTAGGGTATATTCCCAGTAGTGGAATTGCTGGGTCAAATGGTATCTCTATTTGCAACTTTTTGGGAAAGTGCCACACCGCTTTCCACAGTGGTTGCACATCTTACACTTCCACCAACAGTGTATAAGGGTTCCAGTTTCTCCACAACCTCACCAGCATTTGTTGCTTGCTGTTCTGTTAAATTTTGCTAATCTTAACTGGGGTGACATGGTATCTCATTGTTGTCATGATTTGCATCTCTCTTAGAACTAGGGATTTTGAACATTTCTTCATGTGCTTGTTGGCCATCAGAATGTCTTCTTTGGTGAAATGTCTGTTCATATCCTGTGCCCATTTTTCAATTGGATTATTTACCTTTATCTTGTGGTGCTCAAGTAGTTTATAAATTCTAGATATAAGCCCTTTATTTGACATGTCATTACCAAACACTTTTTCCAAATCTGTGGCTTCCCTTTTTACCCTGTTGGAGAAGTTTTTGGGTGTAAATACGGATTATATTCTTAGAAGGTCCCATTCATCAATTTTATCTTCTCTTGGTTGTAGATTTTTCAGGATACTTGGAAGACTGTTTATGTTGTGGATTTGGATTGTTAAAGTTCTTCCAAGCTTTTCTGTAATGAAGTTTATAGTCCTTGGGTTTAGTCCTAGGTCCATGATCCACCTTGAGTTGTTTTTTTATATGGAGTGAGGTGTGGATCTTGCTTATGTCTTCTGCAGATAGTTTTCCAATTTTGCCAGCACCATTTGTTTAAAAGGCTATCATTTTCCCACTTAACTGATTTCATCGCCTTTTAAAAAATCAGTTGACCATAGGTAGATGGGCTGATTTCTGGATTCTCAATTTTATTCCATTGATCTATATGTCTGTCATTGTACCAGTACCATGCTGTCTTAACTACCATGGCAGTATAGTAGGATTTGAAATCAGGGAGTGAGACACCTCCTACCATTTTTCTATTTTTAAGGAGTGCTTTGCTTATTCGGGGCTTCTTTCCATTCCAAATGAAGCTGGAGATTGTCTTTTCCATCTCATTGAAGAATGGGATTGGTATTTGTATTGGGATTGCATTGAACATGTAAATTGCCTTTGATAGTATTTCTGTTTTCACAATTTTGAGTCTTCCTATCCTTGAGCAAGGGATATTCTTCCACTTCTCCAAGGCTCTTTTTGTTTCTTGTAGTAATGTTTTGTAATTTTCTTTGAATAGATCCTTTGTGATTCTAGTTATATTTACTCCTAAATATTTAATCTTGTGATTAGCTATTGTGAAGGGTACTGTTTTTCTTAGCTCCGACTCTGTATGCTCTTTGTCACTGTAGAGAAAGCCAACTGATTTTTGTAGTTGATCTTGTATCCTGCTACTTTGCTGAATTGGTCAACTATGTCCAAGAATTTTCTTGCTGAGTCTTTAGGGTTTTCCAACTATCCTATCATATCATCCGCATAAAGAGATAATTTTACCTCCGCTTTGCCAATTTGGATACCTCTTATGTCTTTCTCTTGTCTTATTCATAGCGACCCTATTTATAACAGTTCTGAAGTCTGCCCTGTCCTGAGCCAGTCTCACTGAATCCAACACCCCTGTGCTGTCTCTCCACCCTTCTGAGCATGACATCCTTCTCCAAGGATCGGCCCCTCCTGGCCACATGCCCAAAGTATGTGAGAAGGAGCTTCAAAGTCTAAGCTTTCAATGAAAAACTTGGTTTCACCCTTTCCAAGGCAGACTGATTTGTTTTCTCGGCAGTCCTTGGTGTGTTCAAGACTCTTCTCCAGCACCACAACTCAAAGGCGTCAATTCTTCTGTCATCCTTAGTTATTGTCCAGCTCTCTGATACAGAGCAAATAATTGCGAGGACCACGGCCTGGATCAGGTGTACCTTAGCCTCTAGACTAACATCATTGCTTCTCAGTACTCTGGAGAGGTCCCTGACAGCAGATTTACCTAATGCAATTCATCTTTTTATTTCCTGACTGCTGGTGCCAGGAGTGTTAATTGTGGAGCCAAGTGAGCTGTAACTGTTAACAAATGCAGTCTTTCTATCTCTTCTCTTTCTATCATGGTGCTGCCAGTTGGCCCAGTGGTGAGAATCTTTGTTTTCTTGATGTTAAGCTTCATTGAAGACTACAGTCCTTGACCTTCTATATCAAGTGTTTCAGGTCCTCTTCAGTTTCAGTAAGCAAGGTTGTGTCATCTGTGCAATGTAGGTTGTTGATGATTTATTCTTCATGGATTTAAATTTCTAATTATTAATGGATTTTTATAGCTGGTTTTCATTTGAGTGATGCTACATCAGCAAATGAATGTTCAATAAATGAAGATTCTAAAAGGTTTACTACATCCATGTAGTTAAGAAAGATTCTGGTGGTCTTGTGGTAAGGAGCTGTGCTGCCAACTCGAAGATATGCAGTTTGATTCCACCGGCCACTCAGTGGGAGAAAGATGGATGATCTTCTGTGCAATTATACTGCTTTTGAAGAACTGCTGGAGGGTTAGCTATGCTTCAGTTTCCTAATCAATGGCACATAACAACAACTACTACTATGGGGATGTGCGTGTGTATATACCTGTCCATCATTTGCCAACATGGTTATGTTGCAAAGATCAGGTCAATAGGCATGAATCAATGCCATGCATCATTTTACACGGTGCATCCACAAAAAGCTGGGAATAGAAATACCATTTGACCTAACTATCCCACTACTAGGCATATACCCTAAAGAAACCAGAGCTATTAGCTCAAGCAGATGTGTGTACCCCCATATTTATTGCTGCATTATTCACGATAGAGAAGAGATGGAAGAAGCTCATCTGTCCATTGACAAGCATATGGATAGAAAAGCTGTGGTACATTCACATAATGAAATAATAAACAGCATTGAAAAATAATCAGTTTGTAAAATACTACCCAACATGGGTGAGCCTGGAAGACATTATACTCAGTGAAATATCTCAGTCACAGAAGGACAAATAGTGCATAACACAGTTGTAAAGTAGGATTGATGGGAGTGGGGGTAAAGAACAGGAAAACAATAGATAATGAGCACTGCACTAGAACAGATGAGGAGAAGGACTGTCTGAAAGGAATGTATGATTAGGCATTTATATTCATGACAGCAATCTGGAACAAGAGGTGCATTACTGGAACAAGAGTGGACTAGTGGAGGGGTATGGGGAGGAGGAAGGAAAATGTGCAGCAGTGAATGAATGAAAACCTAGCCTTTTTGTAAAGTTTTGTTAAAATCACAACAAAATTACAAGAATCTGTGCCATGCAAATATTTGGAATGATCATATCACATCACAATTTGTATGTAATCTGAACTATCACTGTCAATGCTGTTTTGCCTTGCATTTAGACATTGGTGATGTGATGAACAATCAGATAATATAATTTTTATGATGATGATAAATATGAAACATCAGGCAACAAAGCAGTTAATAAGTGAGTAGTAGGTGTGTTGGACCGTTTAGTTATAGTTTTTCATTAATCCTGCCATGATTTGCCTTTCTTTCATTTACATTCACAATAATGGTGTATAATTAATATCTTCTGCTATTATAGTATATTTTTAAAATACTTTATTACATATCTTTTTAAAACAGCTTGTAGAGATTCAAGGATTTGTAGATTCATGCCCTTCATCAGATTTGGAAAGTTTTCTGTCATTATTTCCTCAAGTCATTTTTCTTTAGTTTGCTTTATTATATCTCACACTTATATTAAATTAAGCTTAGCAGTATTTTTAAATTTTTGAAAAATTTTGTTTTAAATCAAATCAGATATGACTGGTACAGGAGGAGATTGCCCCTCCTTCTCCAGAAGAGCATCTGGTGGATTTGAACTACATACCTCTGGGATTGCAGTGCAAAAATTATGTTTAGCAGTCTTGAACCCTCTACATCACTTATTCTTTCTTTTGTTATCTTAAATCTGTGGTTAAATCATTGCAATAAATTAATAATAGTTTCTTTCTAAATACTGTTCAAGTTCCAGTATTTAAGATTAGTTTTCTTTTACAGAGTCTATCACTTTATTGAGATTCTTGTTTTGCTTACTAATTGCTTTCCTATCATGTTTAACTCTCACAGTGCTGGGATCCATAGTCTCTTTCCACCCACATTTCCATTTACAGGTGCTCTGATAGCCTACTGGTAAGAAGTTGTGCTCCAATCCCAAAGGCAGGTGGTTCTAGGCCATCAGCCGCCCCACAGGAGAACGATGAACAGTTTCCTCTCATGCCTCTGACAATCCACCAGAGGATCAGCTATGTGTCAGTTCCACCTCTACAGAACACAGCAATTTGTTTTCGATCTTTGTCTATGTTTTCTTTAGTTCACTGCTCTTGTTTAATTTTATTATTTTATTATATTCTTCTTATCTCTTCATTATTCATGTTGCCTAATAGACAATTTTTCTATGTTAAACTTGCCCATTCAAATGGGTAATTATTTTCTGTTTTTTTGTGTTCTTTATAATTCTTTTAAAAGCTGAGACATTGAATTTCACAAGAAATGTTTTCATTCTCAATTTTTCCTGATCATGGTGCTTTGGAAAATGTTGATTTCTATAAGAAACCCCTATGTGGGAAAAACCTCCAGGCTTTGATTACTATTCTTTCTCCTTCTCTGTTAAGTATCAGTTCAGTTCAGTCCAGCAGCTCCCAGGCAAATCAGAGAACATGTTCTGATCAATCGGCCCTTGGAGGAAGACATGCAGCCTTTATCCTTTGGTTTTTACATCTTCCACCGCTCTGTGCACAGGCTCTGATTCCAACAAAACTGAGGTTTCGGTCCTTCCTTACCTCCCAAGAGTAATCAGAAAGTACACATTGGTTACTCTAATTTCTGGAAAATAGATCCCCGTTTTTAGCTATATCTATAACAACAACAACTCTTCCTTTCAATGGGAATTTTGGTTGCAACCAGAGTACAGTATTAGTTCAGATTAAACAGAATACACACCCTGAATAGTCTAGTAGCAATGCTGGGACCCTTCCCAATACACAGAAAGCTGTGGATTGGTTGAGAGGGCATTGAAATTCTGTGGTCATCTATCCACTGTACTGAGGTGTGAGATTGTAATGAGAGTTGTATTTATCTTGATGAATTTTGTAACTCCTTGCTGTTGTGTGGTCTTTTGCTGTCATTTCCGAGTTCTCATGGTACTTTACAGATTTTCATTTTATTTCCTATGTAGAAAATTATAATGTTAAACTTGATCAAGTCACCTTTTTTCAAGACTTCGCTCCTTAATTGTACTTACGGTTAAACAAGATGCTAATTTTAGGGAAACTTGGTGAAAGGTTATGTTTAGAAACTATGTCCTATTGCTGAAGCTTTATTGTAAGTATATAATAATTTTAAAACAAAACAAAACAAAGGTTTAAACTACAATGAAAATTGAGAGTGAGAGAAAGAGACAAGAGGGTACAAGATGAATGAAATGTAGTCGCTTGGGACACTTTCTCCAAGCATGGTTATTAGCACATAGAGTTTACTAGATGTTGTTGTTGTTGCTATTGTTGTTAAGTGCCATCGAGTTGTAGGGGATTCATAGCGACGAAATTCCTTGACACTTGTGTGACTTTCATCCTTTCTCCAGGTTCATCAGGTTTCCAGAGGCAAGCTATTATGGAAGTGGATGCCACTACATAAAATATTACATTTTACATGAATAATATCTCTAAAAGGATTATCAGCTTGATTTTTTAAAGGTTGAGACTTAACCTATTGCTTTTGGTCTCCTTACCCTCTGTGGGTAGGATATGATAGGAAACAATCATCAAGTGTCAGAGGAGTGTATAGTGTTCACACACATGCCCGATAAGGCCCAAGAAGAACCTCTCAGCTGGCAGAATCACGGCCAGAATCCACAGCCATGGAGCACCGTGGGAGCCTAGTCAGGAAGCCACTGCAGCATAAAAGGCCTTCATAAATGTCTGTCCATCAGGATTTTGAAATAGATACCGATGCATGTCAATTGGAGACAACCCTCCTTCCCCTTTCTAAGTAGTTGCTCTATTTCTATTTTACTTTGTTTACAGGGTGTATATGGTAGGGAGTCTGTGCTATACTTTGTCTTTTAGTCACACGTCTATGGAACAAGAAGAATCGTATTTAGCCTGAAGCTGAAAGTGTAATGTTTGTGATGAGAAGAATCAAGACATTTAATGGCTGAAACAATAGGACTTAAATGATCTTCACAATTACTTGCTCTGAACCTGAGAGCTAAGACAATGACTAAGGATGACAGAAGAAGAATTGATGCCTTTGAGCTGTGGTGTTAGAGAAGAGTATTAAACATACAATGGACCACCAAGAGAGCAAACAGGTCTGTCTTGGGGAGGGTGAAACCAAACTTCTCCGTGGAGGCAAAGATTTTGAAGCTCCGTCTCACATACTTCGCTCAGGTGGCCAGGAGGGACCTCATGCTCAGAAGGGTGGATGGACAGCACAGGAGAGGGAGACGCTGGATGAGATGGACTGATCCAGTAACTAGGATAACGGAGTGAGTATGTTGGAGTCAGTGAGACTGGCTGGGGACAGGCAGGCTTCAGAGCTGTTGTACAGAAGGTCACTGTGAGTCACAAGAGACTCAACGACACATAACAATAACTAAACCCTTATATTTCTATTTCTTTCTAGTCACACCGTAAGATTCTTCTTCATTCTCTGGAAGGTGGACGTGTTCGCATAACTTACTATAAGCAGTGAAAGTGAGCAGAAGTAACATTATCACTACTGATTGGATGTATTTAATGACTTCTGTTGAGACTTGAATGTTCTCTCCCACTGCACCATGACCAGGATGTTCCCAAAGCAGCAGCTTCCCTTCAGCACTGAGATTAACATGTAATTATTATTAGTGTGTACTATTGAGTCAGAACCAACTTGTAACTGTGCCTCCAGCGAGTTTTCAAAGGCAGTAGATTACTCAGGAGGAGATTGCCCATCTTTCTCCCATACACCAGCGGGTGGATTCGAACTGAGTGCCTTTAGGTTGGCAGCACAAATCCTTTCTGCCAGAACTCCCTAACATGTCATTAGATTGATAAATAAACATTTATTATTTTAAATAGTTGCAATCTAGTTGCTACAGCATAATATGACTCATCTTGATGAATACACTGGACAAAGCATAAAAGGATTCAATACATGGAACAAAGCATAAAGGAATAGCAGACAGGAAAACCCAGCTAGGAAATCCTTGGAGACGATCCACTCCCTGCATTTCCCTTAAGATTACACCTGGTCATGCCAACCGGCTGTGCTTTTATTGCTTTGTGCTATCGAGTAGGAAGAAACCTATAGCTAACCCAGTGGGTTTTCAGAGTCATCTAACCACATGGGAGGAGATTGCCTATCCTTCTCCCACGGAGCAGTTGGTAGATTTGAGCCTCTTGTCTTTGGGATTGCAGTGCAGTTTCTTACCATTAGACCACTTTAGCAAGGTAAAGCTATAACGCAGGTATTTCAGTAGCCATTACGCATTTGTTAACTTGGAGATACTTGACTTTGTGAAACTCAAGAGAAGACTGAGCACAAGTCTGGTCTGTGGCAGGTTGACCAGGCATTCTCTTCCACTGTCACTTTTATTTTAAATTCAACTTTTCAAGAATGCCAATAATGACTAGAGTGGCTTCTCAATTGAGAAAAAGAAAGAGATGTAGCAAATCTGTGATCTGAGAATGTTTTTCAACACATGCCTGGTCCCAGTAGCTAGGAATTAATGCTCAAAGCTGTTATATTGTGTCTTCAGATGAGTTGCCCTGGACTCAGAGCCCAGTCCTGTGTGTTCAGAAACTCATTGATTGATTTCTGTAAGTGGAACGACATCTTCCAAAAATATGTATTATAAATCTTGACTTGGGATTATAATCCCCTTTGAACATAGATTCTCTTTGCTATTTGAAAGTGGAAGTCCTAGTGGACTTCCAAAGTAAAATCCTTTGAGATATACAAGAGTAGACTGAGGAAACAAGCAGAGATGGGGAAGGCACAGGCTACATGATGAACAGAGAAGCTAGGAATGGAAGCTGAAAAGAAACCAGGACATTTCCCCAGAGTGAAGAGTTGTTGGAGGAAGAGGGTTTGGCGTGAGAGGGAGAGAGAGAGAGAGAGAGAGAGAGAGAGAGAGAGAGAGAG
>NW_006399812.1:11156052-11184799 GCF_000299155.1 Elephantulus edwardii
AGAGAGAGAGAGAAAGAAGAAGAAGAAGAAGAAGAAGAAGAAGAAGAAGAAGAAGAAGAAGAAGAAGAAGAAGAAGAAGAAGAAGAAGAAGAAGAAGAAAAGAGAGAAGAGAGTAAGAGCAAGCACTTTCTTCCAGAGCCAGTGTTCGGTATTTGAATCTCTATCCTCTAACTTATGAGAAGACACCGTTCTGGTTTTTCAGCCCCTTTTGTGGTATCTGGGCTACAGTGACAGTCAAAAACTAAGATACCCTCTGTGATCCAATCTGAAAGATTCTAAGAGAGTGAAAAAGAGAATGATTTTCTTAAGAGTCATTTAAGCTTTCATGATCTCTTTGTAAATATCCAAACACCCCCAGCTGTATACCCTGCACTTTGGGGAAAGCTGCTATAATGATTTGGAGCACTGCCTTAAGAATTAGAGTGCTCCGGGTCTATATTGTCATTGGATGAAGAAGTTTCTCAGGTCCTGCCTGTATCTATTTTTCTCATCTGTAAAACAGAGTTTATATAAAAATAAGAACTGGTCCTAGAGATGTAAGAAAGAAATGGGTCAAATTTTTTTAGTATTTGAGCCAGAGTTTGGCAAAGAAAAGTGTGTGGCCATCAACATTCTCACCGTCATCACCATCGCCACACCTGGCCACACAGCATTGTTCCACAGTCTTGTGCGAACGTTCAGAAACCAGTTTCTTATCTGACCCTTACCTGGCTCATCCTTGTCCCTAACAGTTCCCACATTACAGCAACAACACAGAAGAAGAAATTTACGAACACGTGGTGAGCATATACAGTTTAGTTATATTTGGCTAGTGATCTCTAAGTGTTCTGTGTCTGTCAAAGTTTCCCACTATTTCCCCAATATGGTTTCATTCAACGATAATGAAGCTGGTTACAATGACCCTGTGGTAGTATTCACAAAATTCCAACATAAGCAGTTCCAAAATGAAAAAACACAACATTGCTGGTATCATCATCAATAGCAAAAAGGACAAACACCACCACCCTTTTACCCCTCATCTGGTCTAAACGATGAAGACCAATCAATTAATCTGTTCTCTTCTCAACTGACCCTTATTTTCATCATAGTATATACATAATCTAAGCCTTCTGTGTTCCACCATGGTCCTGAAGGAGTTAAGTAAAATAAAAAATATTATCAATATTGTATCAGTCACAGATGAGAAACTGCATACCGGGATCAGTGTAATTCATTCATTGGTTTATGGACACTGAGTCCTCCAGGGACTGTCACAAATCCACTTGATGTTCGTGAGTGTGAGATTTAGCATTTGGATCTTTGATTTAGCTGAAAGATGTGTAAAAACTCATGCATTCAGACAACTCCCCACAGGCGATTCATCTGTGTTGGCTTTTACGTAACAGTTATTCCAATCAAGTGTCGGCAGTAACTTAAGCTCCATAACTCGCCTCAGAATGCACATTTTGGAGAATGCTGGCATGGGAGGAACCGCAGCAGGGGCAGGACTGTCCCTCTGGGAGAAGGATGCCTTCCTGTCCTCTGGCTTCTCAAGATCATCAGGCACCACCTGGAAAGATCACATTTTAAAGGCAGGAAGAATCTAGTTTCTGGCTTCTAAGATTTCACTTGTGTACAGGATCCTGACTTTTCTGGCTCAGAGGGTTAGCGTGGGGTGAGACTGCTCCTGAGAGACGGGGTACTGAGAGTTCTCGGGGTTGTAGCTGGAGATGACAGCTGTTCCCCAGCTATCATGGCAGGGATGGATGGGGAGAGCTGGAGACCTGTACCGGCGCAGCTTTTCCAGGTGGGAGATATAACTCTTCCATTAATGGCTTGATGGATAGTAGTCCGCCATTTCCCTCCTCTGGGGCTTCTGCTGAGCTCCTCTCCATAGCCACCTCTGCCCAGCTCTAAATCTAAATCTCTTTATGATTTCTCATCACCTGCACCAATGTTTGGGAGGTCTAGTGGTGCTGTGGTTAAGGCACTTGGATGCTAATCAAAAGGACCGTTTGAACTCAGCAGCTTCCTGCACAGAAAAATGAGCCAGTCTGAGTCTGCAAAGGCTTGTTGTTGTTGTTGCTTTTGTTGTTGTTAAGTGCTGTCGAGTCGCAGGTGACTCATAGCGACTGGAGAGTCCTTGATGCTTGGGTGCCTTTCATCTTCTCTCCAAGTTCATAGGGTTTTCGGAGGCAAGCTATTATGGAAGTGGATGCCACTCCTCCTTCCACCTGCAAAGGCTTACAACTTTGAAAACCCTACAGGACAGTGCCACTGCGGGAGAAGGATGAGTAATCTCCTCCCGTGTGATTAACTGCCCCTGAAAACCTGCCGGAGGGAGGGTCATCTCTGGGTTGGTTCTGACAGAAACAGTAACAACAACAAAAAAGTGCTCAACAAGCCTCCTTTAACTTGTTAGTTAAATTTGTATCTTCTTGGCTGCAACACTTCCATGATACATCTTCAAGGATATGAACATGTACGGCTAAGCACAATTGATAACAGTGCATTTAAATTCCAAAATCAGTCTCCATAATAGTCTATGTGTTTCCTACTGCCAAAGGGGCCCTTTAGAGTTGTGAGAGAAGACCTTCACCCTGAAAGCCACAGCATCCCTTTTCAGCAGGAAGTAGCTAAGAGAATACGCCATCCTCTTCAGAGCCACTAGGCATTGGAACAGACTCAATGACGAGAGATTTGGTTTGGTTTTGTAGCAAAAGTCGGGAAGGGGTGAATAGCAAGAAGAGAGTTACTCATCTTAATGCTTCTAGTGTAAATAAAAATTAAAGTGGAAGGAAGGTTTCATGTATAATTTCAGGGACATCAGGCAATGCAATGGCATCTCTACATAAACGGACTTCAAATATGAGGATTACTAATCAATTATGCTGATAACAGGCCTGAGAGAGCACTGGTGGCTTAGTGGTAGGCAGTTACACTGCCAAGCCAAAGCCACAAGTTAAAACTCACCAGCTGCTCCTCAGGAGAAGGATGGGCAATCTCCTCTCTGGTGATTCATCGTCTCTGAAAACCACTGGAGGGCCAGCTGGGGGTCGATTCTGGCTCAACGATGCATATCAACAACAATAGGCTTGAAGAACCTGGTGACAGAGTATGTAAAAGGAAGGCTGGTGGTTTGAATCCACCAATGAATCTGCAGGAGAGAGGTCAGTAGTCTCCCCCTGTAACAATCTACAGCATCAGAGACCTGATGGGTGGTCATTAGATCACTGGGAGTGGGAACCACTCTGAGGGCAGTGGGTTTGCTTTGATTTATAACAGGCTTATTGAGCATCAGTGTCAGGAAAACAGTCCTTTACTCTTTAATCCTCACAGTATATTCACACATTTCTATCTTCATTTCACTGAGAAAGAAACTGAGGCTTAGAGTGGTTAAAAAGGTACCCAAAGCCAAGGAGCCGATAAAATGGCATAACTGGACTTCCCAGCCCGGTCTGTCTGAGGCACACTCGCAATCACAGGGTAAACATACCTGTTCTCCAGTGGCTATGTTGCTCATTTCTTGTTGCAGGTATTGGCAGGCTGGTGAAATGGACAGCGCTGCCCAAAGGCTCCAGTAATTCTCCTAAGGTTGCCACTCAAACTCCTTTCGAGGAGACAAGCACTGGAGCAAAAGGAAGAACCTATGGGATGTCACCAAGCAAGGAGGTTGGCACAGTCCATTTAGGGACTGAAGAGTCCGAGAGCTATGTTTGCCAGATTTCACATTCAGGTCGATGCCTGTCTTCTAGTTCAAGAAGAAAAGACTGGGACAAACAGAAAGAGGAAATGAGACAAGCACAAGCCAGTACTAAAGAAATCACGTGGAAGATAGGGTAGAGAGATAGAGTGGGGAAATGGGAAAGGGTTAGGAACGGGGCACACAGAGTGAGGGTCCATTCCAGGGCAGACAGTTTGAGACACACAGAATGAATAGTAAGGGAAAGAGACAGTAAAGATCTTCCAAAGTTGGTAAAAGAACACCTACTCCATTAAGAAGCACAAAGAGTTGTGAGCAGAATTGAAAATCAAACCAAACCAACCAACCAACCAACCCCCCAAAAAACCCATACCAGAATACATTGTGATAGAAAACAGAGGAAAGAAAAGAAGTAGGTCAGGTCAAAGGAGTGTTCATAGGAGAGATCAGGGGAGTTCTCCTGATGGAGGGGCAAAGATCACAGCCAATATCGTGGAGACTAGAGCATCACAGGGCAGCTGCTCCCACCTCCCTGCACCATGTTAGTTCTCACTGCTGCTTCCTCTACCATGATGTGCCTTCTGCTTCCTACACTCTGCTGGGATCTGAGGAATCCAGGGGCTCAGGAGACAGTGCTTAGAGGGGCTGCTGGGATGAAAGTCAGCAGAGAAGTGGTTGATCTGACAGTGGCTCACCTGCACTTGCTCTGACCTGTGTTCTTCAAGAGGGCAAAATGGGGATGGGGAAGGGCAGGGCCTGTGGCACAGCAGTCCTGGGGTTCGTGTGCCTCCCATCCCCTCGAGGGGAGGAACTCTGGTTGTGCAACACCAGAGGGATCACCTACCAGCCAGAAGATCACAGTTTGAACTCACCACCTCAGGAGGAAAACCTGGTGGATATCCTGGTAAAATGACTGTAGCCCAGGAACCCCACTTAGGCAGCTGTCTCTCCTCATGGAGATTACTCACTGTGCGTCGAAATCCATGCAATATTGTCACACAGGAGCCACCGCTGGGGGGGGGGGGGGAGAAGGAACTCCCAGGGGCTCCTTGGACAACGTCTCCCCCGGCTTCTCAAAAACTTGTTGAGATAGTCTCATAAACATGTGGCACATAATGACTGCTCAATAAATCCCAAAGAGGAGGGTTTTTTTTTTAAATTAAATTTTATTCGTTTTAATGAACATTTACAGAGATTTTGGGTTTTCATTCATTCATTGTTGCACTGTTTTCTCCACCCTCATCCCCAGTTCGTTCTTCTTCCCCCCCATGTCTGTTTTAATTGTCCAATTGCCACAGTGCTTGTCAAAGCCAGTTCTGATTAATCTCCTTTGTCAGTGTGTCCCTTGCCATTCCCTATCACTCCTCCCTGAGAGAGACTTCACCCTGATTCATAAGGCAAAGAGGATGGCGTATTCTCTTAGCTACTTCCTGCTGAAAAGGGATGCTGTGGCTTTCAGGGTGAAGGTCTTCTCTCACAACTCTAAAGGGCCCCTTTGGCAGTAGGAAACACATAGACTATTATGGAGACTGATTTTGGAATTTAAATGCACTGTTATCAATTGTGCTTAGCCGTACATGTTCATATCCTTGAAGATGTATCATGGAAGTGTTGCAGCCAAGAAGATACAAATTTAACTAACAAGTTAAAGGAGGCTTGTTGAGCACTTTTTTGTTGTTGTTACTGTTTCTGTGTATTGTAGAGTCAGAACCAACCCAGAGATGACCCTCCCTCCGGCAGGTTTTCAGGGGCAGTTAATCACACGGGAGGAGATTACTCATCCTTCTCCCGCAGAGCAGCTGATGGCCTTGAACCACGTGCCTTTGGGATTGCAGTGCAGCTCTTTACCACTAGGCCATTGGAGCTCATTGAGCACTTAGTACTTAGTCAAGACATCAAATGGCATGTAGTTGGCAAACTCCATGCCAAGTACGTATTTAAAGTGCTAAAGAGCAAGGATATCAGTTTAAAAACTAAGGTGCACCTGTCCCAAGCCATGGTATTTTCAGTTGCTTCAAATGCATGTGAAAGTTGGACAATAATAAAGGAAGACCAAAGAAGAATTGAGGATGCCTTTAATTTGTCATGTTGGCAAAGAACAATGAATATTCAGCACACTGGCAAAGGGACAAACAAATCTTAGAGGAAATGCATCCAGGGTGCTTCTGATAGGCAAAGATGGTGAAAGGTTGTCTCACTGACTTTGAGCGTGTTGTCAGGAGACTCCAGTCCTTGGAAAAGGCCAGCATGCTTGGAAATGTAGAAAGTCAGCAAAGGGGAGGCTGAGGGAGTGACACAGTGAGCACAACAACGAGTGAGCTTGGCTGAGATTGTGAGGAAGGCACGAGACGCGGTACAGTTCAGACCTGACCCTCCGCAGGTCGCTGTGAGCCAGAGTGGACTTGATGCCACCTAACACCACTTTACCCCAGAAGCCTCTGAACAGACACCTTCCATCCTCCCCGCAGACTGTGAGCGAGGAAGTACGAGCCCTCTTTCACAGATGGTCAGAACACATCACACAGATGCCAGGCCATGACCCCAAGCAGTCCAGTTCCTGAGGGTGTCCTTCCTTGAACCTCAGTCTGAAGGGGAGGTAGCGCTGTCCTGGGCTCGGGTCAAAGGCAGGGCACAGGGACAGGATTTAGGAGAGAACGACAGGCATGTGTTAACAGGCCGGCAGCATTTATGGAGCGCAAGCAGGCACTCACAGCTAACTTCAAATCTCCCAGGTGTCCTGTGGGCCAGCTTGTCCACAAGACTGCCGAGAGGAGCTGGGGGCCGCGGGCCGAGCGGGGCCCTCAGGTGGTGTCTTCTCTCCTCTGCCACCCCTGGGAGGCCGGAGCGGCTCAGATGCAGCAACTTCCTCCTGCTCCGGCTTTTTAAGAGCTCTGGCTTGAAGCTGTTCCATTTGGGAGGGTTTCTCCGTAGCATTTGGTATGGAATTATTACCAAATGCTAGAGAAGAGTCCTGCCAAGTGCTGTATATCAGCTAAAACCCAAACTCCTAAAACAATGAAATATTTATAATAAAAACAGACCCCAGAGAGGGGCACAGATTGGGGCCCCCAGCTGCTGAGGGGCTTCTGGCTAAGATATCTCTGGTTCATCTCGCCTCCAACCTATGTGTAGCCATCAGCCAGCAAGCAGGTGCCCGGGCAGGTAGCGTGGGTGTGGCTGTGCTGGGCTTTCTGAGGCAGAAGGCAGCTAGAGGTCTTGTGTCACCACTGGTTGGTACAAACATTCCTCTCCAACCCCTGAATACACAGTTCAGCCTTTACCCCCTGCTCTCTCCCCCTCCCTGGGCCCACTGACAGGCTCAGCATTCAGTAGGCACTTAATAAATGCTAACTCCCCACTAGCGTGTGCGCACACAGGAACGGCACAACCTCGCCCATCTGGAAGCCACCGGGAATGAGATCCAGACAGCTGAGTTTCCAGATAGGGCCATAAATTATGTTCATGTAACATTTTCAGATGGAAATATTTCTGCGATGCCGTGCACATTTCCTCTCTTTCGTACTTGGAGAATGTGGAACACCATTAACCTTTCCGTAATGGCTCAGGGTTGCCTCTGTGAACCCCGCGTGCTGAGCGGGAGGGAAGGCAGCCCTGGAGGCTGGCGAGGTGAACAGGGTGTTTGCCCCCCACCAGCAACCTGGTCCTGTGTGGAGTCCTCCTCTTGCAAGGCCTGGCCCCTGGCCACCTGCAGGTTCTTGGTGTGGTTGTCTCTGGCAAGTTCCCTGCTCCCTCCCTGAATGACCACTTCTGATGGGCTGTGGGCACTCTGCTGGCCAAGTGAGAGGGAGTTGTGCTCCCACCCTAAAGGCACACAGCTTGTATTAACCAGCTTCTTCTCAGGAAAAAGATGCGCAATCTCTTCCCGAGCAACTTACAGCGTCTGAAAACATGCTGGAGAGCCATTGGTTCTGACTTGATGGCACCTAACCACAATGGGCTGTGAGCCAGGAACCAAGACTCTAAGGTGTGTTCCAGTTGACCTTGACTCATAGGGACATCAGAACAAACCCCTAGCCCACCCTGACCACCCTCTCACTCTTAACTGGGTTTATGCCCATTGTTGAATCTCCTGCTCCAACTCGCCTCCTTAAGGATTTTCCTATTCTGTGTCATGTGATCTTTTCCTTGATATGGTGTAATCACCTCCATGGTGAGATCGGCTAAGAGCAGATGCATCTCGTTAAATATCTCCCTCTCCTTCTCTGGCCCTCTGACCCTCGACTTTGCCAAGCATGATGTCTCATTTTAAATGGACTTGACTAAAGGACAGAAACGCGAGGCTTTGTGGTCACCATTGATGCCACACAGTCACATCTGCTTTTCTTCTTGATTTACAGCCACATCTCAGAAAGGAGAGGTTGGAACTGGGAGAGTAACCATTGCTCATCAGTGATGCTCAATCCCTGGAGACAGCCCCTATCCCGGCATCAGAATTTGCAAACGCTTTCAAAGGAACAGCACATCTGAAGATCTTCAGCTCTAGCAACAAGCAGAGTGTGTTTGCGATGATTTGGTCCAGCCGGAAGACCAGGAAACAGACTTCAAGCAAGTTCACAAGGTCTGGGCGTACCAGCAGGGGCTGCTCAGTGGTGCCTGAGTAAGGACACCAGCAAGAAATTGGGACATTTTTGGTGAGTCCGTGGGGGCAGGACTGGGGCAGAGGAGATACTGCGCACTAGGACCGCTGCAGAGGACATCACCAACCACTCTTTGCACCCTTAGCAGTGAGTACAGGACTGTCACCTGGTGGGGCTTCTCACAGGATGTGGGGAGGGACCAGAGTTCCCAAAGTCTGCAGAGAGATCGAGTCCCAGGAGGGAGCAACCTTCAAGACTGCTGTCCATAGCTGAGGGGAGGGGTACGCAAGGGGTACGCAGTTCCTCCAACTCTGGTGAGGATTCTTGCTGATGTTTTCCATTGCTGAACCAAACTCAAACCTGAGGAGAATGGGGGAACTTAGGGTATAACTCTCCAGATTGGGTACAGAGTGAGTTGGAGAAAGAGGACAGTGGCAATGGAAGAATTCCGCACAGAGCCTGATATAAATGAGGGTGTCCTACAGCTTCTCAGTTCTGGAGGTCTCTCTTTGCACCTCACTGTCTTCCCATGGCCAGTACCCTATCTGGTTAGAGGGGAGACTGTTGGCTTGGCTACTCCTCTAAGTCTGGTTGATAGGTGAGTTGAGGACAAATAAACCTTCCAGAAAAAGTTTAGTATCTCATCCCTTCTTCACCTCTACCTGGGCCCTGCTTAGCTGGAAAGGCTGGTCAGGATTAAGCCTGTGTTGATAATGTGGATCTGAAAAATGGGTACCCGGAGCAATTTGAGGCTCACCTCTTTGACTGTTGTATTAGTTTCTTAAAATCATTTCATAGGTTGCCATAACAAGGTGTCACAAATTGGGTGGTTTATGAATTACATCACAATAATCAGGAGGCTCAGAATCTGAAATCTGGTGTCAGCAGCACTATGTTCTTTTGGAAGGCTTTTTGGAAAGGTCTTCCCTGTGTCTCCCATCTTCTGGGAGTCCTCGATGCCCCTTGGCCTCTCGCTGAAGTACAGCTGTGTAGTCGCATGACTGTCTTCTCTCTGGAGCTCTGTGTCTCTTGTCCTGTTTTTTTTTTTTAAGGATGCCACTATGATTGGGCTAAGACACTCCCTTCTCAGACCTCACAGTAACTGATGACATCTTCAAAGACCCTGTTTTCAAGCAAGGTCCTGTGCACAGGTACCAGAGGTTAGGACCTCGAAATGATCAATCCAGAACATTCATCTGCCCCAAATGGTCATATCAGCACCCGTAAAGCGAAGGTGAGTGACACCCAGCTTGGCTGCCAGGAGGTGGGAGGAGGGAGCAGGTGAGGCCAATGGTTTTTAATAACCGCCAAGGGGTTGTACAAAGGAGCAGTGCTCATGTAGGGGCCCCTGGTACCTGTGTGAGGATAAGGAGTCAATCAGGTCAGTGGAGAGCAGCCCCATGTTTTTCCTTCTGCAGAGTGGAGCCTACACTGTGCTTGGCGTTGGCAGGTTGCAATAGTCAGAACCCAGAGATGATTTAGGCCAGCCCCCCGCCCCTCACCTGAGGGTGCGCCTGAGGGAGAGTCCTTTGCAACTTTGTTCATGACACATCTCCTGTGTCCCTGTCTCCCCTTCAGCCCTTCGCACTGCTCCACCCTCCCTAAGTCTGTCCTGTGCTGGCTTTGTTAGAGTTTGTTGATGGATCCATTCTCACTCAAAAGCTTCGTTGCCATCTAGTCGGTTTTGAGTCATAGCAGCCCTTCATTTTACCTTTTAATGGGAGGAGAGAGCCCATAGCCCTCTTGAGAAGTTCGAAGTAGATTCGAACAGTGCACCATGCTGTAGACTACGTCAGGAAAGCCCAATCTATCAACAATAAAAGTTAAGTGACCTAGAATCCCACCACCCAGAACTGCTGCTATCATATGGGTGAATTTCTTCCCAGCCCTTAAATCGTTCTTTGTGTAATATATGCAACAAACAAGTATGGATCACACAGGCGTGGAGAAGAGGCCGGGAGGGAATTCACACGCCTGTTAATAGCAACGCCCTCTGTTAATTCACGACGCACATGCCTACCTTCCTTAAGAGTGCGCTTATGTGCCTGTGTGTTTACACAACAGAGAGTGCGTTGTAAATAAAGTTTCATACTCTGTTCTTTTTTATGTTTTAAAATTACGCTGTCAAATTATTCCAGTCATTTTCATCCACGCAGAAATTTTTAAATGACAAACGCCTTGTCTGGTGTATGTTGCTGTGGTTGGCTCCTGCCAAGATGATGCCTCACTAATGACAACCCCATTGTTGTTGTTGTTATGTGCCGTTGAGTTGCTTGCAACTCATAACGACCCTATGTACAACAGCCCTAAACTCTGCTCTATCCTGTGCCAATCGCACTGCCTCTGACACACCCATCCCGATTACCCCAGTCACCGAATCAATCCACCTCATAGAGGGTCTTCCCCTCCTGCGCTGTCCCTCCACCCTCCCAAGCATGATGTCCTTCTCCAAGGACCGGTCTCTCCTTACAACATGACCAAAGTATGTTAGACGGAGCCTCATTAATGATGGTTAATCTTTAGAAGTAAATTGCCAGGTTTTTCTTCCAGGCTTTTCTACACTAGTCTGGTGTTCTACAGAATTCTGTTCAGCATTAATAGGCAGACATCCATTAGACAGGTGGTGGCTGTGCACGAGATGCACTGACCAGGAATCAAACCCCTACCTCTAGGATGTTGTTGCGTACCGTTGAGTCAGAACCAACCCATAGCTTAAGAGACAGTAAATTACACAGGAGATAGTCTATCCTTCTCCCACAGAGCAGCTGGTGGGTTTGAACCGTATGCCTTTTGGACTTCAGCTTCTTATCATTAGGCCACCAGAGCTCTACCGCTGGACCACCTCTGCCCTTACTTTCTTTCATCTGCTATTTCATGGGACATGAAACAATATTCTAGTGCACAGTATCACTGCCAATCCCTCATTCAGGTACCCAGTCACCCACTCACCCACCCATTCAGGAGCTGAGTACCTGATGCCCCATCACAAGGACACAGAAGAAAAGTCTCACCTCTTCCCTCAGCTCCCTGCTTGACACCGGGCAGCAGGCTGAGACTGAGCATGGTGTATCCCAGCACCGGAGGGACAGCCCTGTGTCCTCTGCCAAGGTCAAGGCCTGAGCCCTCACTCCTCCGCCCTTCTTGTCCACACAGTGTTCAGCATAGAGTTTGGAGTGTGCCACAGGATGGGTCCTAGGTCCCCCCTGCATTGTGGCTGGCACCTGTCACCTTACCCTGCCCCTCCAGGATCTTAGTACTAAGCCAGCCTTTCCTCTGTCACAATGCCCCAGTCGTCTCCTCTAAATGCTCCTGATGCTGGCAGCATCCAAGGCCAGGAGTCACGTGTACAGCAGCCCCTCCACACCCTTCTGTCCTCAGCAAACTCCCCTCCTCCTGGCCTAGGGTGGCATTGCCAATGCCAGGGACTCCGGCTCTCGATTTTGTTCTCCATCCTGAAATGTGCCTGGCTTTCAGTGAATCTTTTCAAGTAATTTTTTAAAAATTTTTTTAAAGGCTTTCCTCTAGAATTTAGTTTCCGGAATGCCAATTCTGATATGTTGCATTTTGCAATGAAACAGAACACGTTGTGCAACATGGTGGGAAAGCCGGCAACAGTATCCATCTGGCCAACCTTTTGTCTTATCTGGGGTTTAGTTGGGTGTCTGGCTCCATCGCAGCCACACACTGCCTCCACTCAGCTGGCTCCAGGGCACAGCGGGTGAGTTCTGCCCCTGCTTCTTCTCTTGGAGTCTCCCCCTGGACCTGCACATTCAAGGGGCAGCCTGTGTTGCTGTTGCTTGTATAAGATGAATAACTGATGCCTGGAATTCTTGCTTATGGCCCACCAGGCATTCCACAGACACTAGAGAAGAAAAGCGAAGGATATGAGATATGAGTCTGCCTGGATAACAAGTAACGACAACGTAAGGTCCCCTTTTTGAAAACAAAGCACCAGCAAGTGCTCACTGTAAGAGAAAGCACCCCCACTGGGTGCCTGAGAGTGCTCTCAGTTTAGCCTGACTGGATGAAAATCCAGTCAGGACAAAAGCTTGGTGGAATTTTGGGAAGGTGGGGTGCAATCACCAGATGGGGCCTGTGAAGCATGGGAGCTGGAGCTCAGAGCTGATATTTTAAGCACCTTTCCAATGGGAAGTCTCTGCAGGCCATGGAGACCCTTCTGTGCTGGTGTGAGGGAGTGCTGATCCCGAGACCAGAAGCACTAGATGGTGCCCTGCTACCACAGCCGGGTGCCCCAAAAGGGACCCTGAGAAGAGGTCCTGGGTAGACTAGGAGAAGAATGTGAAACACAACTCAAACCATGAAAAAGATGAGGCTTATTGGTCTGATAGAAAGTGATGGAACCCCCAAAGCTATGACTCTTATTCACCTTCAAGCCTGAAGGGAACCTGTGGCTCACCTTTTAGCCACAATATCGACAGGCCTATGAAGTAAACAACTGTTAATATGCCCAGTTGAATCAGAACGACTCATAGCTTTTCCTTTGGTGGTTTCCAGAGGTAGTAACTAGCAGAAAAGATTGCCTTTCCCTCTTAGAGTTGCTGGTGGATTTGAACTGCGTGCCTTTAGGTTAATAGTACAACTCTTTAGCACTAGACCCCCAGGGCTCCCCTAAAGTAACAAGCAACACCAGGTAAACAATAATACCAAGAACATACACTCCTTATAATTACCAACCATATGAGGGTTAGAGTATAGCATTTTCCTAAGGATAAAGATTAGGAGGGGAAGAAGGTGGAAGCAGGATGAATGGAAGCTGTACACACAGGGAGGAAGTGGGAAGGAAGCTGTTACGTTATGGGGATTGCAGTCAAGTTTATGGAACTAGATGTGACTGACTGTGTCAGTTCTTGGTTGGAAAGCCAATTTGTTCTGGGAACTTTCAGCCAAATTACAGTAAAAAGTTTTTTAAAAGTGAAGAGTGAGTAGATGTCACCTCCAGAAAGAGCTGTTTACAAGGCGGCGGGGCTGAAGTTCGTGGATGTACACACAGCCAGGTGGGGACAGGACACTGGGAGCGTGGACGCTTCTATACTGTCCACAGTCCCAATCTCTTGAATTACACAGCCAGTTGTCACCGAGTTCATTCCTACTAACGGTGACATCACATGTGCCAGAAGAGATCTTCATGTCAATAGAGTTTTCAATGGCCGATTCTGTTTTGGAAAATAGATTTCCAGGTCTTTTTTCAGAGGCATCCCTTGGTGAACTTGAACCTCTAATTTTTTTGGTTAACATCTAAGCATCTTACTGCATCACTTAGAGACTCTCATAAGTTAGACAGCGTAGTGGACCTAAAGTCCTACCTAAAGTCCTATCGTCATTGCTGTTGTTGTTATTATGTGCCATCTAGTCATTTGTGATTCATAGCGACCCTATGTACAAGAGCCCTAAACACCATTCTATCCTGTGCCAACCTCACCATCTCAAACACACTCATTCCCACCACTCCACTCACAGTATCAATCCACCTCATCGAGGGTCTTCCTCTCCGGCACCATCCCTCCACTCTCCCAAACATGATGTCCCTCTCCAAGGACTAGTCCCTCATTGCAACATGCCCAAAGTATGTCAGACGAAGCTTAAGAAATCGTCATTGCTACATTAAAAAATTACACCATCCACGCATCATCGATAAGAATAAGGGTATGTTTATGCCATGTGAGGGGCTATGCTAGGTAATAACTCACTGTTGCTGTTGTTGTTAGGTGTCATATGGTCTACTAGGACACATAATAGAGACCCTATAAACAGTCGGTCTGAACCCTGCCCTGTCCTGTGCCAACCTCCTCGTCTCTTCTACACTTAAGCCCATTGTTACAGTCATTGTGTCACCCCATCTCGTGTTGTACCCTTCTTCACTGATCTTCCATCTTTCCAAGCACGATATCCTTTCCCAAAGACTGGCCCTTCCTAACATTATGACCAAAATATGTGAGATGAAGTCTCACTATGCTTCTAAGGAGCACCCTGCTTGCACCTTTTCCAAGGCTTTTGACAAGTCCATGGAACAGTCAGTTATCTTTTCCAAAAAAGCTCACGAGCTAAGAACTTATTTTTCAGATGTAGAGTTGAAGCACAGAGGGGCTCAGGGACTTACTTCAGGCTGCACAGCTTGAAAGTGTTGAGCTGCATCTGGCCCCAGAACCTATGTTCCTACAGTATGATCCCCCTCCCCTTCTCCTTTGCAGGAACAGGAGAATCACCCCAATGGCCCAAACTCAAGAAGTGATCAGGGCAGAGGGAGAGCCCTGGGCAGCAGGCAAGAGAGGAGGAGCCTCGTGCAATGACTGGTCTCACTCCGGTGCTGCCTGGGGATTTCCCTCCCCTGAGCGCACAGTCCATCTGAAAAGCTGAAGCAAAAAGAAACAGTCTTTCTTTTAAAGACAAGAAAGTTCTGTTTGTCTGCTTCTAGAGCCTTAAAGTTCACTAGAGCTGAGAGGTGAGGCGGGGGTAACAGAGACCTGTTGACAATTTCATGGCACCAACAGAATTAGAAAACCAACTTATAGCACCCATTGATAACTAGGGCTACCATCGTCTTCTGAGTCTGTAAGATAAGCCTGGAAGGTCCTGGTGCACACAGAGGCAAAAGACAGGCAGAGACACGCTGGGGATGTGCAATCTGGGTCAGTCTTTTTGGAAAGAAAGTTGGCGAAGCCCATCAGGGTCTTTCCATGCCAGCTGAACCAGTAATTTCCCCTCTATCAACTGATACTCGGAGCCTGAGAAGAGATGCCAACAAAGCCTTAACCAAGCCTTAACGGTGAAAATGCCCACTCCAAGACTGTCAAGAGAACAAACAAAAAGAAATTAGAAACAATTGCAAACAATTTGAATGTTCTAAAACTTAAATGTTTCAAAATAAGAGATTGTTTAAATAAATTATGTTGCCTCTCTTTGATGGAACATTATGTAGCCATAAAATCATGTTTTCAAAGAATACTTAATGGCCTGGAGAAATACCTTGTGCTACAAGGTTAGAGAATAAAAGCAGGACAAAAATTGTTTCTACAGAGTGATTTGAAGTTTGTTAAAAATAATAGATGCGCACAGAGCAAGGCTTGGAAGCCAAACACAGAAGGTTAAGAGAGTGAGATTTAGGATCATAAAATGGTCTTTGTATAGGTCTACGTTTCCTTTGGTATATGTCAAGGATTACTTTGTGATAGAATATACCATCAATTTGTGAGCATCACAGTGAAATGCTGGTGATGGCAAGTGTGTGTATGTAAATAGAATGGCTCTATGGTGTTTTAGCGAGCGTTAGTAGAACCTGCTGAAGGGCCAGCTGTGGTTCAGTTCTGACTCGACAGCACACAACAACAACAAATGGCTTGGTGGTAAAGCGCTGTACTGCCAACGAAAAAGTGTGCGGTTCAAATCCACCAGCCGCTCTGTGGAGGAAAGATGGGCAAGCTCCTCCCCTGCAATTTATTGCCTCTGAAAACCCACTGGAAGGTCACCTATGCGTTAGTTCTGACTTGATGGTACATAATGATAACAATAGTCTTTTCTTGTCTGTGACTTGCTGAAAGCAGATCACCCGGCCCTTCTTCCCAGGCTCTGTAGAGTGGGTTCAAACCACCAGTCTTTCTGTTGGTAGCAGACTTTTTGAACTCCCCAGGTTTCCTGTGATGGCAACACATTTCAAGCAACGCCGGTTTTGCATTCGTTTATTCATTCAATTAATCAACAAAGGTAAAGTGTTTAAAACAGTGCCTAGCACACTGTGTGAATCATTTAAGTGTCAAGCGTGATTCATTAATTCCTTTGCTAATTCCATCTATACTCCTTAATGCCCTACACCGTGCCAGGTGCTGGGTTCAGCCTGGGGTCCGGTGATGTATCAGGCTCGATGTCTGCTTCTGGAAGATCCCAAGCTTGGGTAGGATGGTGGCTCCCACAGCACAGCCTTAGAGAGCTTGTGTCTGAAGAGGCCAGATGAGCTAGGGGGAACATAACTGAGCCTAAAAATGCTCCCTGAGATGATCTGATTTGTCCTTAGTGACCAGTGTGGCTTCACACATGTCTTCCTGTATCTTTAGGTGCCAATCTATCCTGCCAGCTGGCTCCATGTATTGTAAACTTAGGGGTCCCCAGAACTCTGGGTCCATGTACACACCCAACCCCATTCAGTTTCCTTGTCTGATGCCACCCACACACATGTTTCACCTGCAATACACAGGCTCCCCTCTGAAATCTTCTCTAAGCTTCCTGGTGGAGGGATCAGAATGGAAAATGACGCTTTCACGGTGATGAGGTTTCACTTCCCTCCTCTGGCTCACTGCCCTGGCATCTAGCACCTGCTCTGATCTCCATGCCCTGAGCAGGGCCAGCGTCATGTCATGAAAGGTGGTCCAAAGCCCTGTGCTCATAGGTACTGGCTGAAGGTGACAGGCTCTTGAGAACTCTCCTACCATCCCCTCCAACTTTCCTGTTATTCTTTGCTTCCCAGCTGCTTCCTTGTAGAGGAAGCTGAATGATGATCGATCGATCTCAGTACTCACACAGGTGAAAGACCTCCTGTCCTGGGGTGTTTGTTGTTATGTGCTGTTGAGAGGAGACACCCATCTTCCTTCCATGGATTGACTGATGGATTTGGATCACTTGCGTTTGGATTGGAAGCCCAACTCCCTACCACTAGGCAACCAGAGTTTGTCACAAGCACCAATCCCACCTATGAGCCAAATGTCAACTTAACAAATGTTCTGAAAAATGTTATTTACTTCCTTTTGAATTCAGTGGCATAAAGTGTATTCAATTCTTTCCAAGGTAAAGTCAGGAAAGCAAATGGGAGATTTGAAAGCTCACAGCATGTGAAGGGAGTGCAGACATATCTTGAGAAAATGGATTTCTAGTTCCTGCTTCCCATAACTTGTTTTGCTTTGATTTCTGGCCCTCAAAGTCCCTCAAGTGTAGAACTTAGTGTAGGTGACTTGATTGACAGTTCTTAAACAGATTTGCTTCTGAGACCTGGACGATGAGTAAGGATGACAGAAGAATTGATGCCTTTGACTTGTTCTGTTGAAGAAGAGCATTGACTATCCTATGGACTGCAGAGTGTTCCTAGGAGGCAAAGATGATAAAACTTTGTCTCACATACTTTGAGCAGCTTTTTAGGACAGACTATCCCTTGGAGAGGGATATCATGGAAAGGTAGAGGGTTGGTGAAAGAGAGGAAGCCCCTCAACTGGATGGATTGACACAGTGACTACACCAATGGGCTTAAGTGTGTCAGAGATGGTGAGGTTGGCACAGGATAGACAGGGACCAGACCTATTGTTCATGGGGTGACTATCAGTCAGACTCAGCTTGACAGCACCTCACAGCAACAAGAAGCAGACTTAACTGTGCTCGGTGGAGACCCATACACAGACCAAGAAGCAGTTGTCCAAACAGGGCGTGGTTGAGAATTAGGAAAATTGTGTGTCAGAGTTGTATCCTTTCTCCATATTTATTCAATCCGCTGACTGAGTAAATCATTCAAGAAACTGGACTAATAATGAAGAAGATTGTGACATTCAGATTGGAGGAGGACTTATGCTGCATTATGCGGATGACACAGCCTTGCTTGCAGAAAGTGAAAAAGACTTGAAACATTTACCGCAGAAGATCAAAGACTATGGAGCCTTCTGTATGAGACACAGCTTAACATCAAGGGGGAAAAATATCCTCACCACTGGCCCAACAGGCAATATCAGGAGAGATGAAGAAAAGGTTGAAATTATCAAAGAATTCATTTTGCTTGGATCCACTATCGACACTCATGGTAAAGGCAGTCAAGAAATTAAAAGACACATTGTGTTGGGAAAGTGAATCACGTAAAGACCACTCTAAAGTAAAAGACTAAGGTGTGCCTGATCCAATCATTTTCAGTTGCTTCCTGTGCAACTGAAAATTGGACAAGAAATAAGGAAAATCAAAGAATAGATGTCTTTTAATTAGAATGCTGGTGGAAAATGGTGATTATCCCGTGGGCTGCCAAAAGAATAAACAAATCTGTGTTGGAAAGTAGTAAAGAGCAAGGATGGTAAGACTTCATCTCACACTGAGCATGTTATCAGGAGAGGCCAGTTCTTGAAAGAAAACCATCATGCTGGGGAGCATCAGCCGGGGTGGAACACCCTCAACAAGGCGGATCAGCACCGTGACTATAACACGGGCGTGTAGCATGTGAGGACGGCACAGGAGAGGGCAAGGTCAGATCTGTTGTTCACTGGGTCACTATGCGTTGTAGTCTACTTGACTGCACACAAGAAAAAGAAGAAGAAGAAGAAGTAGACAAAGTAGGGATCTCTGGTGCATAGGACGTGGAGAGTTGCCAGTTATGGTGCCTCTTCAGGTTCGAATCCACTAGTCGTTCTGAGGGATAATGATGGGAAATATCCTCTGGTGAGATTTATAGCCTCCAAAATCCCTCTGGAGGGTCAGCTAAGAGTCACTTCCAGCCTAACTCAGCACAGGCCAGCAGGTGCACTAGCTTCACGACCTGTTCCTCCTCAGACTACCTTGGATTTCTGTTGCAGGCAATCAATTGACCTGGAGATGATTCTACAGGATTAATCCAGAATGTTCCAGCTCCATTCAAGAGCTGTAGCTCAGCACAGTTCTTGACCTTTGGCTAACTTTAAAAACAAAATAGTTTGGAGGAGCTCTGGTGGCCTAGTGGCAAGAAGCTGCACTGTAATCCCAGAGATACGCAGTTCAAATCTATCAGATGATCTGCTGGAGGAGGAGGGACAATCCAATTTGACGGTACACACACAAAAAATTAAAAAACAAACAAACAGAAACACAATAGGTTGATCCTGCTTCAGAATGCAAGCAAGATATAGAAAAAAAAATAAACTATATATAAATTACCATTAATTTGAATATGATTATTCACTGTACAAAAAATATGTTGAGATCTCTTAAATAACTAGCCCTCAAGGAGCAGCAGAATTTACATCACACTCAATTTACAAAAAATTCTGTTTACAGACATTTTTTTCTGGAACAAGGCTGTTAAGCCAAGTAAGGCCCACTTGTAGCTTTTTAAGGACAATCTGTGTCCCGTTATCTGTGCAAAAAGTTCTTGCTCTTGAGAATTCTAGCAAGTTCTTTGGCTGCTTGTTCACTGAAGAGCCTGTGGGCCTACTTTGTTCTTGGGGTCTTTAGTTTGATTTTGAGGTCTCTGACATAGCATTCCTGTTTCTCTCAAGCCATAAGCATACAAGGGTTCATGTTCTAACAAGCAACAACACTCAAAACAAGTTGAATTATGTTATTGTTGCTAATATGCTACCAAGTCACTGACGACTCAGAGTGACTCTATGTACAGAGCTCTGAACTCTGCCCTATCCTGAGCCAATCTCATTGTCTCTGACAGACCCAACCCCACTTCTTCAGTCACTGAGTTAATCCATCTCATCCTCGATCTTCCTTTTCTGCACTGTTCCTCCACCCTTCCAAGCATTATGTTCTTTCCCAGTGACTGGCTCCTCCTGACTAAATGCCCAAAGTATGTGAGAAGAGCTTCA
Source organism: Elephantulus edwardii (assembly GCF_000299155.1). Lineage (NCBI taxonomy): Eukaryota > Metazoa > Chordata > Mammalia > Macroscelidea > Macroscelididae > Elephantulus > Elephantulus edwardii. Next base: position 11,175,876 of record NW_006399812.1, read on the forward strand.
AAATCTTTGCCTCCAGAAACAGCTTGGTTTCACCCTCTCTAGGACTGACCTGTGTCAGTGTCTTGGCAGTCCACTGTATGTTCAACACTCTTGCCCAGCACCTCAACTCAATGGCATCGATTCTTTTTCTATCATCCTTAATTATTGTCCTGCTCTCTGATAGCAAGTAATTGTAAAGACCACGGCCTAGATCAGGAACACCAGGAACACCTTAGTCTCCAGCCTGATGTTGTTGCTCTTCAGTACTCGAGAGAAGCCCCTAACAGCAGACTTTTCAAATGCAATTCATCTTTTGACTTGCAATCCATCTGACTGATGGTGCCAAGAGTGTTGATTGTGGAACCAAGCAAGCTGAAATTGTTAATAATCTCAATTCTCCTCTCCATCTATCATGAAGCTGCCAATTGACTCAGTTGTGAGAACCATTGTTTTCTTGATGTTGACCTTCAATCCACATTACAGACTACAGTCCTTTACCTTCTGGAGCAAATACCTCACATCCTGCTCAGTTTCAGCAAGCAAAGTTGTGTCATATGCATATTGATGATGATCGTTGATGAGTCTTCCTCCAATCCTGATGCCACATTCCTTGGGTTAACAAAGCAAATTAATTGGCTCAAAGCAGAAAGGTATAATTATGGGTCTGTAGGGATTCCAGAATATCAAACCAAAAACTCATTGCCACTAAGTCAGAATGACTGATAGCTGACCCTCCACTGGGTTACTGAGGCTGTAAACTACAGATGAGGAGAGTGCCCGTCTTTTTCTCATGGAGTTGTTGGTGGATTTGAACCCTTAGAGAAGTGAGCTCTTTAGGTTTGCAACATTAAAAGAATATGGAAGGAGTATTCAGAGTTACTGTACCAAAAAGAATTGGCTGATTTCATCAAACAACATAAGATCAAGAGGCAATTGTGATGAAGGCTTAAGGTCAAGCTGCTCTGAATGTCTTGGGGGAAAAAAATTAAGGCCCCAGGAATTGATGGAATACCAATTGACATATTTCAACAAACAGACATTGCCCTGATGTGCTGACCAGGTTGTGTCAAAAAATCTGGAGGACAACCATCCGGCCAACTGACTGGAAAAGATCCATATTTATTCCCATTCTGAAAAAAGGGTGACCCAGCAGAATGTGGACATTAGACAACAATACCACTCATATCACACACAAGCAAAATCTTGCTGAGATTATTCGAAAACTACCGGAAGAGTACATTTACAGAGAACTTCCAGAAATACTAGCTAGGTTTAGAAGAGGTTGTGGAACTGGCGACATTATTGCCAATGTCAGATGGTTCTTGGCATAAAGCAAAGAGTACCAGAGGAATGTCTATCTGTGTCTCATTGACTATGCAAAGGTATTTGACTGTGTAGATCACACCAAATTGTGGCTGACCTTGAGAAGATTGGGAATCCCAGAACATCTGATTGTGCTCATAAGAAACCTATACCTAAGACCAGGAAGAAGCCCTCAGAAAAAAGCAAAGAAACACCACATGGTTCAAAATCAGAAAAGGAGTGCATCAAGGATGCATCCTGTCTCCATACCTTTTCCAAAAATATGCAGAACAGGTAATTTGATAGGCTAGGCTTTATGAGGAAGAGTGTGGCATTAGGATTAGAGGAAGATTTATCAATAATCTGCATTATGCAGATGACATAATCTTGCTTGCTAAAACTGAGGAGGACCTGAAGTGCTAGTTGCAAAAAAGTCAAGAAAACAAAGATTTTCACCAATGGGCCAATTGGCAGCTTCATGATAAATGGAGAAGAGATTGAGGCTGTTAACAGTTACAAGTTTGCTCAGCTCCACAATCAACATTCTTGGCACCAGAAGTCAGAAAATCAAAAGACTAATTGCACTGAGAAAAATCCACTGTCAGGGACCTTTCCAGAGTACTGAAAAGCAATGATGTCAGTCTAGAGACCAAAGTGCACTTGATCCATGCCAGGATCTTTGCGATTACTTACTATGCATCAGAGAGCTGGATGGTGACTAAGGATGACAGATGAAGAATCAACACCTTTGAGTTGTAGTGCTGGAGAAGGGTCTTGATCTCCAAGAAAACAAATAAGACTGTCTTGAAGAAGGTGAAACCAAGTCTCTCCTATGAAACAGGTATTTTGAAACTCTGTCTCAGATACTTGGGGCACATGGCCAGGAGCGAGTGGTCCTTGGAGAAGGGAGTCATCCTTGGAACAGTGGAGGGATAGCACAGGAGAGGAAGACCTCAGGCTGGATGGATTGATACAGTAACTGGGGCAGCAGGGATAGCGGTGTTAGTAGAGTCAGTGAGACTAGCTCAGGACAGTGCAGGCTTCAGAGCTGCTGTACATAGGGAACAGGGAACTCAAGGGCACATAACAACACCAACACCAACACCACCACCAACAGCATAACTCTCTACAGACTATGCCATCAGAGCACACTTAAACATTAGCAGAGACATTTCTTGATTTCTCTGTTCTGATGTCTGCTGTCCTGGGAACATTCTCATTCTCCTCTCAGTGGTTTCCTTTTTGGTGTCAGGATGGAGACTACTGTGCCCCAGCCCAACATCTCCTTGTATAGAAAACGAAATGAAGTAAGATTCCAACTTTCACTCTGATTGGACCTACAAAGATCCCATGTCTATCCCTGAGCCAATCACAGTTTTCGAGAGCTCTGATGCACTGGTTGGCTGGGACCTGAGAGTTCCACCCAGATGGCCACAGGTTGGGAAGAGAAGGCAGGGCTTGTTGCTGGAAGGGAAGGCGTCTCTTGAAGCCCATTGGGAAGGCTTCTCTTTAGCTTCCATGGGGCATCACTCAATATCTTGGCAGCAAGCAAACCCCTTGCTTCAAAGAAGGGAATCCTTCTGGTGGGAGCCTCTGTAGACTTGGGCTGAATAGAGAAGGCACTTAGAGGAGATGGTCTTTTGAGCTGCTAGAAGATGAATAAAAGGACTCTCCATAGCCAGGCAAGACCCTAAAGGTATCCAGACCACCTCCCTACATAGCACATCTCTCCATTCCTTGCATAATACTAAAGGCACACAATATCTTCCTTGTTGTTGTTGTTGTTGTTGTTGTTAGATGCCACGGAGTTGGAACTGACTCACAATTGGTCCTCTAGCAGGTTTGCAGAGCCAGTAAATCACATGAGAGAAGGTTGTCCATCTTTCTGGAGAGGAGCAGCTGGTGGATTTGAACTGTCTGCATTTCAGTTGATAGCACAGCCACCAGAGCTCACACTTTCTTCCCCAAATCAATAGTTCCCAGTGACTAAAGAGCTTCCCAGGTCAGCGAAGGCTCTTTTTCAGTGAAGTCTAGGGAGGGAGGGAAGAGATATAGAAGGCTCTTTTTCAGTGAAGTCTAGGGAGGGAGGGAAGAGATATAGCACCTCTCTGATCACAAAGGTCCTCAGCTGACCCATCCACCTCAGAACCAAAGCAGTCCTCCCAGGATGTCTTCCCCTCTGGACCTCCACCCTTGATCACAGGTTGTGGCTATCTCAGTGGCTCTTTTTTCCCAACCACTTGCTCCTGTCAAAGGAGGCAGAGTCATGAAGTGCAGAGAGAAATGAGGGGGAAAGAAGAGCAAAGTAGAAACAAACTCCAAAGGAGGGCTGTTGACAGAAAGTGCAGTGCTCATTAGCATTGGTATGGGAACTCTATGAATCAGGGTCATTCTTGAGACTGTAAGGAAAGAAGGTGGGATGAATCCATAGGTTTGAATTTCAAAGTTGTCATCTTGCAAGGGTGTCAAAAAGCCACTCCAAATACGTAAACAAATGATTGATTAAGTATGTGGCTGTTGCCTAAAAGGTTGGCGGTGAGCCCCTCAGAAGTAAGGCCTGGCGAGCGGCTTCTGAAAAGCCACAGCCATGGAATGCAGTTCCATGCTGCTGTTTGTGGTTTGTTCGCTGTGTTTAACATCATTGCACATGCTGTGCAGCTCCTTCCAACCCTGGCTCTGGAGCTGGACTGTTTTAGGAGCTGTCAGGTCAACTAGGACGCACAGCGATTCTCTGAAGATCGGATGTAGAATCTACCCTGTCCTGTGTCATCCTCATCATCTCTGATATTCTTGGTACGGTCACTGTGTTGATCGATCTGATTGAGTCTTCCTTTTGTTCACCGATCCTCCCTCCACCTTTCTAACCAGGATGTCTTTTCCCAAGGAGTGACACCTTCTAACAGCATGCCCAAAGCATGTGAGATGATGCTGTTAAGTGCCGTCCAGTCGCCTGCGACTCACAGCGACTCTATGTGCAACAGCTCTGAACCCTGCTCTATCCTGAGCCAATTTTATTGTCTCTGACACACCTACCCCATTACCCCAGTCACCGTGTCAATCCATGTCATCCAGGGTCTTCCTCTCCTGCGCTGTCCCTCCACCCTTTCAAGCATGATGTCTCTCTCCAAGGACTGGTCCCTCCTGGCAACAAGGCCAAAGAAATGACCTCATCAAACAGAACTGAATTTTCCATCCTGATTCTCCGCACACAGCTACTACCGAGCACATCATTAACCCATGCTCTCAATGAACAACTTTCAACAAATTCAAGACATTAAAATGGCTGGTGGCTTAGTGGTAAGGAATGGCATTGCCAAACCGAAGGTATGTGACTCAAATCCACCAGCTGTTCTGCAGGAGAATGATGAACAATCAATCATCTCTGTGCAGTTTATAGTCTCTGGAAAGCGGCTGGAAGGTCAGCTGTGGGTCGATTCTCACTCAATGGTAAACAACAACGATCTTTTTTTTAACTTTTTTTTTAGTGGTTTGCTTGCAAGGTTTATATACTTAGTGTTTCACACTATTCTTCATGCATATTGTGTTTCATACAAGTATTCTCACACATTATGTTTTATAAATTTAATCACCGTTGGACCGTGCCCATCATTACCCTGTCTTTTCGCCCGGATCCTTCCCATTTTGAGGAGGACAGTTTGGTGGGCTGCACAGTCTGGGGGGTGGAACAACAACAATCTTAAAGAAGAAACTACAGGGTGGACTGCTTTGGGCCTGGAGAGGACACTCATGTAGACAGTTGCGACACTTGGTGACGGCAGGACTCCGGGTTGCAGGGATAGGGTAGGTGGCTTTTGAAACCACTGCTTCCACTCTAGGCGCTGGGCCCCAGGCCTGTTAATTAGTGATTAGTCAGTAGTTACTTAGGGGGCACAGGCGCGGAACTAGGGAAGTCGGGAAGCCCAGGCCCAAAGAAAAAGACTGGCAGAGTCCAGAACGCAAAAGCTGGACACAAACCACACCAGGTGGGTGGGAGCAGGTCTCATGGGCGGGAGGAGTCTGTGGATCTTCCCTACTTTGGAGGACGCAGGTACAGTACCTCGGGCCATTTTCAAGGGAGCCCTCACCCTCCAACTCAGCCCCTTGCTCAGTAAATGCAGTCCAAGGGTACCAGCCCCGCTGCCCCACTGCAGCCTGCGAGTCATGGGGAAGGCAGAGCGCACGGGCGCCAACAGGGGGCGCCCGAGGGCGACCTGCCGGAGCCAACTGCCCGGCTCAGGCCCTGGCGCGGCCTCCTGGTCACTAGCAGTCATTGGCCCGCCAGCCCCTGCGGCTGGGGCTGCATGAACCTGGGCGGCCCTGGAGCCGGGGTCACGCAGGCCGCCCGAGCGCAGCGCAGGGATCCCGAGAGCGCGGGCGCCTCTGACCTCCGGACTGGAAGGGGAGCCCCAGGCCTGTCAGCCGCAGCCCAGGCCCTGCCCATCCGAGCTGCCCGGGGCCTCTGGGCGATGCCACCTGCCTCTGCGCTTCCCATCCCGCCAGGGGCCGGCGGCTCGAGGGGCAAGAGGCAATGACCAGACTCTTCCCCTTGGGGTGAAAGTACCTTCTTCCCCCCAGGTCCTTAGGTCTACTTCCTTTCGACCTGCTCGGCCCAGCTCGCCTCTTTGTCCGAGCTTTCACTTCTAAAGACTCACTTGACTTCCAATAACAGGTTCAAAAGACGACAGAGTATAATCAGTGGATCCACGAAGAATTGAAAATAAAGAACACCCCACTGTTCCGGTTATCATTCCTATAGAGATAGTGATACCATTGATGTGATTGCGATGCTAATTTCTACACAGGAAGAAAAAACCCCCACCCTTGCATTTTGGAATTTGTTCAAAGAGAATTTCAGACACATCAGATTAGAAAATGCAGAGTGAATTCCTAAACTTTTTTTTTTGGGGGGGGGGAGAGGGTAGGCAGAAGATTAAAAAAAAGAAGGAAAAAAATTGCAAACCAAACACCACTGGAGAGATTTGAGCAGACTTTATTTAAGGATCGCACAGAACAAGCTTGTTGAGGAAAAACCGATTCTTCTCTCCACCAAATGTCTGTGGTGAGGAGGGGCGCGCCCGCTGGGTCCTCAGCTTGGAGACCCCCAGGGCCAGGCGTGACCAGGCCGGTGTCTGCGCCCCGCGCGCTGGGGGAGCGGACCACCCGCGGCGAAGGGACCAGGCCCCAGTGTGTCCGTGGCAGCAGCTCCCCGGGCTTGGGCCCTCTTCCCTGCCCCTCTCGGTGCGAAGTTTCCTGCCCCACTTCCACTCTTGGATGTTCTGGGGCTGAGCGGCTCCTTCCGCTGGAGGGGTGAGGACCGAGGCTGTGGCGAGCTTGGATTTCTCTCTCTCTCTACCTTTTCTTTCCTTTCTTTCTTTTTTTCTTTTCTTTTTTTTTTTTTAAATTGTGGTGCTCTGACTTGAAATCTGCCAATCATCACTGAGTTTGGGCAGGCGAGAACGAGTCTTACCTGAATCAATGTTTTAGGTGTCCCTGGGGCTGGGAGTTCTAAATAATCAATCTGTCTCCATTGCTTCTTAATCTTACACAACACAGGCCTCTCTCCCTCCTCCTTCCTCCTCTCCCTTCTTCCCTCCCCCATTCTATCTTTTATTTGTCAACTCCTTCGGATCCATCCTTTCTACTATTAATGTGACTCTGTGTCACACGCGAGCTTTTTCTTTAAAACAAGGTTCTCATTGGTGTAGCTAGATACTTCTTTTATTATTATTATTACTGAATCTTTTTCCCCCCCATAATGACACCAGGATCATTATATAATCCCATAACAAAGAGGCTTTTGAGGCACCAGCTTTTGTCAACTCCAGGACAGAGAATCCATAATTGCATTATTCAGCGCTTCCCCCTTCTTCCCTCTCCCTCAGCCTCACGGAAACCCGACCTCACGCCCCACTCCCATCCCCACCTGGTTGCCTCGACTCACGCTCTGTCACAGACCGCTTGCCTCTGAGGACCACCCTGGCAAAGTTGCCTTTAAGAAAGTTATTTTGCTCGATAATTAAGTCCTGGAAGCCCACCGCATGACGATTATTCTGGAACCATAAGGCAGAGAACCTGCGTGACGTGTCTCTCCAAGTTTAATTACCGTATGCTAATTTCCTTGCCTACTACGTGATTAATTAAAATCATATTTTCATAATCATTTGGCACTACTATTGTTTTAGAATTATCATGATCTCCTAAATAGTGTCTGTAAATAAAGTCGCTTCTAATGGCAGGCGCGGGAGGCGAGGCTGAAGACCTCTCCGTGTTTGTATTGCGGCGGCGATTGGCAACATAACTGCCTTATTTACATTAAATACGCCACAAGGTTACAGCGCGGATCAACGTCATTTGATCGCTGATGACTCCCTTAAACGCCCGGGCTGTGACTGATTCTCCGAGTCCCGCTGTCCACCGAGATTCACCCGGGAGTTTGGTGTTTTTTTTTTTTTTCCTCTCTCCTCCTCCCCTCAAAAAGAAACAGACTTTAAATAGTTTCAGGAGCAGGTAAGAATTACGCGTTTTCTTCTTCCCTTTTCCGTCTCTCTCTCCTCTCTCCCTCCGTGACAATCTCTCTCCCTCTCGGCTGGATAAAAAATTCTTCAGTCAAAGGCAGGAATGTAAAGTAGTGACAGGCGAAGGGGCTGATATATGTCTCAGTAACGAGTCTGACAATCAGAATGTAGCTCTTGGAGAATAGATAGATTTTAATAAGTGTGTTTACATGAGCTCAAGGTCAGAAGCAAGCTGCGCTGTGTTAAATGGTTTCTTAGTTGCTAGACAGAGAGAAAAAATGGACGATCACACACCATTCTTTGTAGATTATTATATCAAGGGTTCAGTCTCTGGCTCATCAAAGCTAAATGCCGCAAGACCTATCTAGTTGCTGTGAATTATGCCAGGGCGACAATGGAGAGCGTTTTTAATGGTACAATGCATTTCACCTACCAGATAGGGGGAGGCCGAGCCGGGGCTGGGGATGTCTGCTGGGGCTGGGTGATGAGTATCAATGAACCGGGCGATTCTGAAAAGAGGCAGATGAAAATCGAGCCCGCCCTGCCCCGGCTGGGCTGGGAACAGTTCGCGGGGCTCAGCCGAGTGGGCGAGCGAGGCGCGCGAGCAGGGCGCCCGTCCCCCCTCAGCCCCGGAAAATGATCAAGTCAATCATGTGGACATGTTTCATTATTCATTGAACACAATCTTTTACAACGCTCCGTTTACGTGCCCGAGTTTGCTCCCGACGTCCGCGTTTCAATGTTTAAGGTAAGGAAAACAAAGGTGGGGGGGATCGTGGGGCGCGGCGCGGGGAGGGGGACGCCCGGGCGCGCGGCGGGTGGGGGGGCGGCCCCGGCGCCCCGGGAGGTGGCAAAGTGAGTTTGGACTCTTGGCTTGGCCCCCATCCCCCCCTCCCGTCTCCATCAGGCCTGCCGCCCGGCTCCTTCTCGCCCCATCACGATTAAAAAATACGGTCTAATTAAATATCCGTGGCTGTGACGTTGGCGAGAGAAGCTGTCAGCGGAGGGGAAAAGAGGAGGAAGAAGAAGCCGGGGAAGCGGCGGCGCCCGGGCATCGAATGGCGCTCGCCAACTTCGGGCCCCGCGCCCGGCCGCCGCCGCCTCCCCCGCCCGCGGTCCCGGGACCGT
>NW_006399812.1:11184968-11219234 GCF_000299155.1 Elephantulus edwardii
TGCCGGGCCTGGGGGAGCGCGCGGGGAGGGGGCCGGGGCCGCGGAAACTTGTGGCCAAGTCACTTTCCCCGGCGTTGCTCCGACTGCCACCCAGGCTCCCCTCGCTCCCGGTCCCTCTCACCACTCGCTGCGAGAGTCCGGCCCTGTCGCGGGGGCCCCAGAGGGCAATTTGTAGCTACATATATTTTTTATTTTTTGGGGAAAATAAAAGTAAAGTGAGGCTTCCAGCGTATCAAACTTGCGGGCGCCTAGGGCCGCTGAGACCTGCCATTTTGTGCTTTCTTCCGCCTCTGGTGCCCCGGGAGGCCGCGAGGCAGAGGCAGAGGCCGGGGACGCGGCGGGGCTGGGGCGCCAGGGTCCGAACCTGCGACCTCAGGGAGGCAGTAGTGTCAGCCAGCGCGGGTGGCGCCTGCACCACCTGCCTAGGATCAGCCAGGACCCAGAGGCCAAACGGGGCCCAAGGTTTAAAAAAAAAAAAAAAAAAAAAAGTAACAGGTTATGGAAGGAACTGAGCCTAGTAGCCTTGGGCTGCAAAAAGAGGCAAACCAGAGTGGGGAAGTGTGCGGGCTTGGGGGGCTCGGGAAGGTAGAGAGAGGAGAGGTCCAGGGGCGTTGAGGTGAGAACCACTGGGGCCTGGGCATCCCTCCCCCAGCCCAGATGTAAGACTGAGGAGAATGATCCTTGCTGATAAACCTCTCTATTTGCATCAAGACGTTAATTTTCGGAGATGAAGAATTGAAGCAAACAGTCGTGGGCGTGACTCGGGGTGTATTTTAGGAAAAAATAAAAAGGAAAGGAAGAAAGAAAAGGGGAGGGGAGAGCCTTTCTTTGATGAAGAGTAGGAAAGTCTCCAGATCTCGACGCGCCCATCTGTTGCAGTTTTGCAAATAATTTAAAATATAGATATCTCTATATAAATGGACGTACGTGGAGTGAGGGAAGGTGGAAATATGCAGGCGCCCGAAAGTAAGGGAGAAGGGAAAAGAGGGGACGGACGAGGGGGGAGAGGGAGAGCTGCGCCCACCCCCATTAACTCTGGAGAAAACTCCGGCAGGGCTTTCTTTGGGGGTAGATGGAAAGTTACGTGTGTTCCCCTCCTACCCGCCCCCCTTCTGCATTGTGGGTCCTTCTGATTGTCCGCCGCTTGGCGAGCAAGTCCATAGTCCTGAGTTATTAGGTGGAGGGTTGGAATGACCATTTGGGGTGAGCGGGTCATGGGGCCAGTAGCAGCCGGCTGGAGGCCGAGGATGGCCAGGGCGGGGTCCCAGCCCTGGGGCGCCGGCCCCAGCCGCGGCCCGGTTTTGTTTGCCGGATATTGTTATGTCTAACGGGTGACTCGCGGGAGACGTGATTTGTCAGCCGCCTTCGTTTTCACTTTAGCAGAAAACACGGCGGCTGCGCAGCGCCCTAGCCTGCGGCGGGGCAGGGGTGCCGGGCGCGCCGGGGGTCGCCGGCAGGGGCACCGGTGCGCGCGCCAGGGCGAGTGGGCAGCGGGGTGGCCGAAGGCTGGAGGCGAGCGGGACGGCGGTGAGAGCGCGCGCCGTGCCGGCCGCCCGCGCCTCCTGCACCTTCTCCCCGCGGCCGCCGCCGCGGTGCAGTTTAGCAGAAATCCGACAGGGGCCGCGTTTGCTGAGCGCATCCGGCCCCCCGGCGGCTCCAGAGGCCCGCCAGGCCGATGGAGACGTGGGGAGGGGGCTGCTGGGGTAGGCAGGGGAGGGGCGCGGGAAGCGAGCGGGGCCCGAGTGCGCGCAGCACCGCCCCCGACTCCCCTGCCCCGCGCCCCCAGGCCCCTGAGTTCCCGGCCAGTTGGCAGCCCTACCCGCCCCAACCTTGGCGCCCTTGCCCCCAGCCGAGGCTTAGGTGAACTTGGAGGGGGGTGGGGTGCGTGCTTCTCGGTGCGTGTGTAGTGGGGGAGGTTAGCCCCGGAACGCACTGTTTTCTCTCCAGCTTGATATCAGCAACTGGATTTTTACTTTAAGACCGGCTTTGCTCACTGCTGGGGTGGAGTGGGGGGAGCGATCCTTTGCCATCACTCACATCTTTGTTCATTGTTCACTGAGTGGAAGGCAGGCGACTTAAAGGGACGAAAGAGAGGAAAGAGAGGGGGTGCCGAGAAAGAGAGAGGGGAAAGGGGGGAGCACCAAGTGGGAAGGAAGAAAGGCGTGGGAGAGAGCGCCCCCGCCCCCGCCGAGTGGGGTTTGAGGGTGAAACTGTAAACCTGCGCACGGAGGGTCGCCGGGAAAGTGGACATTACCGCTTTAATTAACTTCGAGATGCTCGGGTGGCGGGACCTGGCGTAGCCGTGACGCGCCCCCATAAATCTGCCCGGGCCGCGGGCTGCTCGGAGGAGAACTCGTACAGTAGCGGCGCGGGATCCAGCGCGCACCACACAGTCCGGAGCTCATTTGCATAATTGGATTTTTCCCCCCTTCTTCCTCCCTGAAACTTGTTTGAAAACCCAAGTGAAAATCGCGACGACCTGCACGCTCAAAACCGAGTGCCAAGTAAGTGCCCTGCGGTGGCCTCTGCGCGCCCCGAGGTTACAGCGCCAAGGCGGCGAGCGAGGTGCCCGGGAGCCGCGCGCGGCCGGCGGGCCTCCGGGCAAGGGCTGCTCGCCAGCACCGACCGGGCTTGCCTGCAGCTGCGGGCTTCTGGCTGGCCTCTCACACAACTTTCCCTCTGCCCCCTGGACTTTTCAGGCCCGGTGAGATGTTTGGGCCACGCGTGTACCTGTAGCGAGGCAATCTTTGGGGCGCGGTGGAGTTGGGCATCTCGAGTCAGAAACGGGTAGCAGGTCCCCGCCGCCGCGTTGTAGGGCAAAGCTACGAGCAAGCCGGCAGGCTGTTCTTGGTGTCGCATCTCAGATACAGCTCATGCCTCTGCTATTATTCTAAGGTTTGGGTCTCTGGCCGTGTGTGTGTGTGTGTGTGTGTGTGTGTGTGTGTGTGTGTGTTTGTGTGAGTGAGCGCGCGCGTGTGTTGTGTGTGTGTGTGTGTGTCTGCGCGCGCGCGTGACTGGTTGTGTTTTAGAAAGAAAGCTAAAACCCACTAAAACAAGACCAGAAAGGGCTTCGCTTCTGCGTGCCCCTCACCTCTAGCATCATCTATATCTGTAACTGGAAGGAAAGAGGACAGAGCTTCTTGCTCCAGACTGCATGCAGGTCAGGAGATTGACAAGTATGTTGGAAATGCCATAAATTCTAGAGTCCAAATGTGGCAAATCAGAAAATACCTTTGCCTGCCAGGCAAGGAAAGCGGTTTTACAGAATCTCAATTTCATGTAAAGTACACACATTATTGTTATTTACAGTATTCAGAACCTTGAGGGCGGGGAAGTCGATTTGCTCAAGGGAAAGTCTAAGCCCAGTTTCCCTTTGGCGGGCTAGCCTGTGAACTTGGAGGGAGATGGGCCCACCATCCTCCCATCCTCATAGGAAGGCACAGGGGATTCAATGTTCAGACTGGGAAGTCACAGGAGGGCGCCCCTGGCAGCCCTCTGGCCTCTGCTCTGGGCAAGCCTGGGGCTTCTGGCTGAAGGCTGCTTTAGTTATGATGTCATTCTGATAGCGGAGTGCAAACGTCTCCTGATTCCACCATTAACCGCCTCACTGATTTGCTTGGTAAGGATAGCACTGCCGGCCAGCGCCTTGACAAACGCAAACCCAAGGAGCTCCAGGAATGAACTTTTCTCCACCTAGGAGCAATGTGCTTACCCGCTGGGGCTGTGCCTTTGAACTTTTCTTGGTGCCTCAGTCTAGACACAGACATGGCTGACACGACCCTGTTTTGAGAGCCCTGTTTTTCCAAAGTTTGCAAAACTTTTAGAAAGCTTTGATTTCCAGCATTCCTCTTATCTGGTAAGCGTTGAATACAGCTGTGACGTTGGATCTGCTGGGCTTCCAGCACCCAGCTCCCTCCCTGGCCTTGGCACTGAAGAAGGGACAGTGACATCTGCTCCCTCCTTCTGGGTCCCTTCACTGTGACTTTATGTTAATATCACTGCAAGCAAACCGGATTTAGTGTTGATTTTTAAATAGTGTACAATGATTTAAGATTTCTTTTGATTTACTGTTCAAATGAAATTTGCATAAATGCACTGAAAATGAACTTAACATCTGGGCAGATGAAAAAAGGTTACTACCTCATATGTCATCTGCAGGGAAAGTCTCTCAGATGCGTTCACCCTAAACTGGGTTCAGCGAAACAGTTCCTGGAGACATAAATGGTAATTATGGGGAACCTGGAGGAAATGCTTTCAATAAATTTGCATTCTCTTGGACCAGTGCTCCGAAAACCCATTCTCATTCTGTGCCTGGAGTGTTTCACTTCTGAGCAGGCTCAAGATCCTCCCAAGTCAGCAAGTTAAGTGCTGGCTGGGGCTGTATTCACAGAAGACTTAGGGAAGCCAGGGAGCAGTGGTCACGCTGAGCTGGCCCAAGGCAGAGGCCAACAACCTCCATTACGGGGAGCAGACAGGGAGGCAACGGAGATGCAGCCCTACTACCCACGGCTGCCTGCCAGCCGCTGAAGGCAGTGCTGAGATGTGGAATTGTTGCCCACTGAGCCCCAAAAAGCTGACCTAACAGGTTGTCTCTCCTGCCTTAGGTGTTCAAAGACATTTTCATCAACTCAGACCCATAAAACCCACAAACCCATTCAAATGAACTCCATCTTACTTTCTGAGCAAGACAAACTTATCTGCAGTGGAGGGGGGGGCGGGTGGCAGCCTAGTGAAACAGCCTTCCTCGAACACGCTTGCCTTTTGCTCAGAAGTTGCCTGTGAATGGCACAGGTGTTTTTAAAGTGCCTTGAATGGAAGAAGGGGAAAAGACAGCTATGATACTACTGAGAATATAGATGAACTTTTATTTTTTTTAAAGACGAGTAACATAAAACAAGAAAGCAAATAGATTTATTTTTCCAGTTTGAATGAGGACAATTATAGCTTTTTAACATCTTTGGATTTAGTGTTTTTAATAAGTTTTTTAAGTAAGCTGGAATATCAGCTTGCATTTCGTTCTCAACATTATTTAAAGTGCGGCTTGACAGGAGGGAGCTATCTTCAGGTCACTTGGAGTCAAGATAAGGACAGAGTCCCTCACAGAACCACCCATGGGCCAGAGCGCCTCTTGGGAGCTCAGGCCTGCCCCTGTCCTATCTCCCGGTGAGGGCTTAGCTTCGGCTTTAGGTCCCTGTTCTGATGATGACAACTTTCAGGCCATTAGAACATTCAGGCTGGAATAGAGTTCAAAAGCAAGGCCCGAGTACAGTCACCTCATTGCTGGGGCTTGTGCGTGAATCCACATTTGTTCTTTGTTGCACAAGGTATGGGGTGCCTTCTGCCCAAGGGCATCACGCAGGACTGAAGGAGGCTGCTGAGGGGCTTCCTGGCAGGCTGCACGCACGTGTGTATTTCATATGGTACTTAGGTGGGAGTTGTTGGGATAGAGGCCTTCGGTCAAGGTGGGGACTAGTGATTCGTTCAGTTGTGAATTCTTTGGGTCCCCATGGAGTTCCTTATGGTGGTGTTGAGTGGATTCAGACTGAGCTACACCAGGAGTGTGCTCCTAGGGTCCTGGCAGTGTGTGTGGGGGTGTGTGTGTGTGTGTGTGTGTGTGTGTGTGTGTGTGTGTGCCGGTGTGTACTGGGGGATAAAACTGTCTGCTACTGGCACCTGTTCTGCAGTGATTTTCTTTCTACGCACCACCGTTCCACTGCTCAGAATGGATTAGTGAGTTTGTAAATGCGTTGCATGGCGGTGGGGGGAGGGATTGGAGCTGAAGTGAACAGAAGGGACATAAAGTGGGGGGGACCATATACCCTCACATGATATGAATCATATGATGTGGACCCTAGGATGTGTAGCCACCTCTTCTAGCACCTCCTTTCTTCCACTTGAAGGCAGTCGTGGCTGGGATCGGCCTTAGGAAGGTAGATGACTCCGCAGGCCACCAGGTCTCTGGTGATGTCACTGTACCAGGTTAACTACCGTGTTTGGTCTAGCTGGTTCCTGGCTGGTTCCCATCTCCACCTTCCATTTCTAAACATTTTTGGGGTCTCTCCCTTGCTCTTTGCTTGGGATTTTTGCTATCACAAAGGGCGTCATCCGACTTGGCTGTTCACAGCCTCGGAGCCTGCTGGAGGTCGGTCGGGTTTGTTTGTCTTAAGAGACATGACTCCGATTACGGATTGTGGATGGGTCTTGCCAGCCTAGTCTGGACATGGGTTTTCTAGACTGGGGTCTGTCCCCTGAAGCACTGTTGATATTGTGAACTGGTTCCTTCTTTCTTGTGGGACTCTGTCTGAGCCATCCCCTAGAACTTCTGTCCTACAAGCCTTTTGCTGGGCATCTTGAAGGAATAAGAGAGTAGCTTCAAGCCCATTCTCACGCAGCACAGGCTGGTGGAAATAAAAATATGTCGGGGTGCTCATGACATCAAGAAAGCTGTGTCATCCCAAACAGGTGGGGGATCTTCCATAGTGGTTGTTGTTGTTATGTGCCGTCGAGTCGCTTGCGACTCATAGCGACCCTATGTACAACGGCCCTAAACTCTGCTCTGTCCTGTGCCAATTGCACTGTCTCCAATACGCCCATCCTGATTACCCCAGTCACTGAATCAATCCACCTCATAGAGGGCCTTCCCCTCATGCGCTGTCCCTCCACCCTCCCAAGCATGATGTCCCTCTCAAAGGCCCTGTCCCTCCTTGCAACATGTCCAAAGTATGTCAGACAGAGCCTCAGAATCCTTGCCTCCAAGGAGCCGCCCAGTTTAACCCTTTCCAGGATAAATCTGTTTGTTTTCCTAGCAGTCCATGGTACCCTCAATACTCTTCTCCAGCACCACAGCTCAAAGGCATCAATTCTCTTTCTATCCATCCATAGTGGTAGATCAAATAGATGAACTCAAGACATGGGGCCGTGGAGGTGTCAGGCACACGCTTCTAGACCACTCTGACTATGAAGTGGCAAACCAAGCTGAAGGCTGTGCATCCTGCTGGCAGGATACTAATAAGAACTTCTTCCTGAGGACTCACGACGTGGTGTGAAAGAAAGGCCTGGCAACCAACTTCTGGAACATCATCACTGAAAACCCAATGGGCTGCAGTTCTGCTCTGACACACACAGGTCTCTGTGAGTTTGAATCAACTCAAGTCTGACTGTTCTGTTACTTCTTTAATCCTTGCAACCACCCCAGGAGGGCAAAAAACCTGTACCAAATTCATTCATATAAAATTGATCCTGACTCATAGCAACCTACAGGGCAAGTGGAACTCCCTCAGAGAGTTTTCAAACTCTGGAATCTTTACAAAAGCAGATGCCACTTCACTTTCTTGCAGAACAACTGATGCGTTCAAACCACCAGTATTTTGGTTTACAGCGAAGTGCTTAACTGTGGTATCAGGTGCTATATTCATCCTCAATTTCAGGAAGGGAGTCTGAGGTACAGAGAGGGGTGGGAGGTCAGTCTGGGATTAGAGCCTATGCAGTCTACCTCCACAGGTCACACACTCGCCCCTTGACTGCAGTACACCATCTCCCTGACCCCCAATGAGGTCCCCACAGTATCAGCTATGATTCTAGCCCTGGCAAGGGGCAGGCAGGGCCAGGTCCTTGGCAGCCACAGCCAGTCCTTTCTGATGTGGACAGGGGACACCCAGTGAGTTATGCAGGTGAAGGTCATACAGATGCCTGGAAGGCATTAAGATAAACAGGAACAAAAATCAGTTCAGTGCCCTCCCTCCTGTCTCTACCCCTAGTCTGTGACTTGACAATGAGAAAATTAAGCGCCGCATGGACACCAGAGAAATGATCACCGTAGGCTTGAGCTGACCTTCACCCTTAGGGCTATCCACTGGGCACCACGGCTTTGATAACCGGAGGAGAGTTTGCCTGGGTCTTTGGTGTTCTGGGGAATGCGTCCTCGCCCAGCCCCTTTCTCACCTGGCTGTCCAGTCCAGACCAGAAGCTGCAATCCCCTCGCCACACCTCTCCTGCTCTGTCCACCAGAAACCACCCACCCCTCACACGTTTTCAGCTTGTCCAAGTGGCCGCCTTTTTACCAAATGACATAAAGGCAGACTCACATGAAGCAGCCGAGTTTAAATGCTAAAAACCAGCCCATGAATTCCCTAAAATGGGGATTAATCACAGAAATGCCCTTAATTATAATGATGTTCCCACTTGCCTGTCTGAGGTTCCCACCTAATTCCCCAAGGTTGTGGCAGGATTTGGGTTCATGGAAAGGCTGGGATGCAGGTCCTCAGGGGCTTGTTAATTCAGGAGACATTCATACCTGTCATTTCTCCAGAGAGCAGTGAGACTTTCTCCACAGACACACCAAACACCTGGCTCCAAGTGTACAGAGGTAGCCACGGCATCAACACCTGCAGAGGCCACTGTGGAGCACTCGCCCCATTCAGGCCCCTAGTCCCCCCACCCCCAGGGGACATAACGATCCTGAGAACCGGGTGGACAGGTATTCTCACCTTGCGAACTTGGTTTATATCCTCGCCTCCCTTTATGCTGTCCATGGAAGATCATGGTACCAACGTGCCTTTAAAAGAACATTTTAAAAATGTAAACTGAACTCATTCCATTGCACCCCACATCTGGTATTATACCTTTGTTTTCAAGGGGAGGAAAATAGTTAGAAATCTTATCAGCCAAAGAGAGACAGCAAACAGAACCCAGACTGCTTAGATATTATGTATGAAACGGAATCTCATTGACTAGTTTGACATTTAATTTTATCTTTCAAAATATTGAGAAACGTTTCTCCTCTGCTGACTTGGGAGGGGGGGTGGTGACGATGGACAAATAGTGGCATAAACACATTTGTTCTGTTTTTAAAAGTCTCTTTTAAAATTCTATTACGGTCGAGTCAGGCAAAGCCCAACAGATTATTACAGAAGCTCTGCCTTGTCTCTGAAGGCTTTTATATGAATTGGGGGGGGGGGATCTTTCTGACAGCACAACTGAAGTATTTCAATGACTTTGCTTGTTCCACCAGAGTCCCCAGTTAAGGGAGTGATAATCTCTTGATCCCCAGTGGCTATTTCAGCCACCTTAAACCCAAGACAAGCCGAGACCGTCTCACAGGTGATCACTGCTGGTTTTGTTCATTAAACTCAGTTCCTGCAGCATCTGAGAACTTCATTCACAAGCCTTTGCACCCGATAGAAGGAGGAAAATTCAAAAGGTAGAAAAGTGGTCATGTGGAGTGGCAGCATGAGAGGTTGGATCTTGCCAGCCAGGCCTCCTCTGATAGCAGTGGCCTCTGCGCTGGGCTCAGTGAAGCCTTTTGCCGGTGGCTGCCCCCGGGTCACCAGAGGAGTCCTGCCGGGTTCCCAGGACTTGTAGTGTGCCGTGGTCTGGAGTCCCAGCCAGCCTGGAGTGCTCATAGCTGCTTGAGAACACACCACTTCTTAGGCAAGAAAACCAGACACTCCATCTGCAATTCTTTTCTGAGATCATTGGTTTGACAACTTAATACTTATTTTCTCTGTGCTTTTTGGTTTGGTTTTGTTTCAGTTTCCCCCCACTCTCTGCACAATTTCCTCCTTTTCAGCTCTGTCGCCCTTTGCACGCACACTCATTTGAAAGTATGTTGAAAAAGCTTTTGTCCAAGTTTGGCGGGTGGATGGAGAGAGAGAGAGACAGAAAGAGAGAGGGAGGAAGAGAGAGAGAGAGAGAGAGTGAATGTGTGTGTGTAGGGCTGGGGTATTCGTCCCATATAAAACCCACACCTAGCTAGCATGTTTTGGAGGCAGAAGAAACAAAACGCATGATTGTTTTGCATCCTGTAACAATGTAAGGATTAAAGCACTGATGTTGAAATAGTCCCCTCTAAAATCTCCTGCCCTTCCACAGATTACACAGTGGCTTTCCAAGTCTGGACAGATGAGGGGCTTAGCCGGGGCCTGGTCACCTGGTTGGTGTTCCTCAGGACAGGTCCCTTACAGGACAGGGAGTTGGCGTGTCATTGGGAGCCATGCATGTCATGTTGCTGGCATGTTTACTCTTGAGCTCTGGCTGTCTGGTGAGGTCAATAATACATTTCAGATACTAGCGTAGACACCATCTTCGCAGCCCTGCTGGAAGAGCCGGCTGCGTTTTGACATTCTGCCCTTTAACTCACTGATCCCAGCAAGTGGATCTTCACATCCTCCCCCCACCCCCCATCTCTGAAAGTTGACAGAAGCTAGAACCTCGTGTGAGGCAGTTAGCAGGCTGGGCCTGGAGCAGGCGCCTGGCTGCGCAGGTGGAAGTGTGAAGCCCACGTATGGATCTGGGGACTGGGGGGCCCTATGCATGGGAAACTTTGTTCCTTCCTCTGCATGATGGTATGCTCAGATAAAATAATGTAATTTTTGTGTGTGATCTCCAAATACCACCTTCAATAAAATAATTTGCTCATTGATCTAAAGAATGAATGATTTCCAGCTGCTTCATTCCTCAGGACAGGCTTTCGAGTCGGAGGCTGGCTCTTTGACTCCTCTGGGGAGAGGCTGGCTGCCTGCGGAGGTCATTGTGAGGGCCATAACACCGGGGAGTTGGAGCTGGAGCCTTATTTTCTAGAAACCAGAGGGCTTCACAGCATCCCAAGCAAAATCGAGTTGAGGATTTGCTTTTCAACCTATACACAGAGAGCCTCACATACAACAATCTCCAGCTAGAAGTCAGACATGGCGAATCGAATCATTGCCAGGCTGGGGGCCCAAGGACCCTCCTCTTTTTAATCTCCATCATCAACCAACTGTTAACCCTTCGATTAGCAAAATGAGACTCAGCGCTTTCCTAATTACTGCCATTGCTGCAGAAGGTAGAGAGTCTAAAGGGGGATTCTTCCTGTGCATTTCATTTGCTAATTACATTTTTCCTTTTTTTGCAAGGGTTACATAGTACATTCATGCTGCTTGATCTGCCCATAAGTTAGGGATGGCTTTTTGCATGATTTCAAGGTTTTAGAGCTATCTCCTCCTTCACCCCATGATTAAGTGTTTATTCCATTGAGCTGGAAACATCAAGTTTGTAAATGAGTAAGCACTTGAAGAATTTTATTTTATTTTGCTTTTAACAGTTTTAACAGTGATAAAGAGCTTCGGGCCGGGCTCGGCCCAGCCCTGGCACTTACACGCTGTTAGTGGGCACTCGTTTGCATCTTAGAACCTCAGTGTTCTCTTCAGTCAAATTGGAATAATCTTTTCCTCTCTCCTGGGTGGGTCATCTGGATGAAAAGAGAAAATGATTAATTAATGAGCACAGAGACCAGCATTTTAAGTGAATGGTGGCTACTCTTCTTCTCCTCTTAAGCATGTTGTTAAATAGAGATGTAAACCCCACCAAAAGTGTCAGTCATCTGCAGAGCCTGGCTGAGAAGTGTCAGGTTGCCTTCATTTTCCTGGCTGATCCTTGCAGTTATTTACCTGGGAATCGATAAGTATTGGCTGATTGATTTCCTATATGTTTCTGAAGATACGTTTTAAAGGGTCAGCTGAGTTCACATAGGAGTAGCCATGGGGGTGGAGTGTTAAGTCTTCACTGAATAAATTCTTCCACCAATCTATCAAATATTAACACCACACTCTCCAGGCAACACAATATACATACACACAAACACACACCCACACGATGGTCCTTTTCTTTAGCATTTCCATGAAGCCAAAGCCTCTGAGGAGGTGCTGTTCACGGCGTCACTCATTCACTCATTCACTCTTTCTTTAAGTATGTATCCGGTGTCTCCTCCATCCTGGACAGTGGTGGTTCTGCAAATGAGGAGTGACATCATTTGAGGACTGTGTTCTCCAAACAAAAGCAGAAGTGAAGGCAACAATGGTCTCTTAGCTTCCAGATTCCAGATTTAGGGAGAAAAAGAACTCAGGAGCTCATTTTCTTACTTACTGATGCACATTTGCATGCTGACTTCCAAGGAGTGACTGTAACTCCTAAGCATGACGTATACAATGAACGAATTGAACGTGTGGTCACTGCATTCAAATGAGTCAGTGCAGAGTGAGGTGAGAAGTTAGGCTTAACTCTGTTCCCTTCTCTCACAGGGAAACATGGGATCTGACGCTGAGTCCATGACAAGGGGGCTCCTGTAAAGCAGGACAGATCTCATCTCCCTGGGGGAAAATAGGGCACTTAGAACAGTCTCTGTAAGTGTTTCTAGTGTTTGTTAAGTTCTTATTCACAGGTGGTTCTGTGCTTTCAAATGATAATGCAATCTAATCAAAAGCTTAGAACACTGTGTTTCAGTAGAGAAGGAGAACTCATCCTTGGGATGTGACTTGCCCAAGGTCACGAAACTGCTGGGTGGCAATGATGGGCTCTCTCTGTAGGCAACTCTGCCTTGACCTTGGGGTTGTATATGCTCTTCACTCTTGGCTCTTGGTACCTGCCATAGGCTTTGTCTATAAACAGAGCATGGAGATGGCAGGGGTGGTTCAGGGGCATGATTTTTACCTTTCATATGGGAAACCCGGGGTTGACTGCCAGCCAGGACACTTCAAGCACAGTCTTCCCCCTGTCTGCCACTTGAAGCTTGTGTGTTGCAATGATACTTAACAGGTCTCAGTAGAACTTCCAGTCTAAGGGATACAAAGAAAGGGCTGGCGATCAACCTCAGAAGCTACTCCTATTCACTCATTACCATCAAATTGGATGTGATCCATTGGATTTCTCAAGCTGTAAATCATGTGAGAGGAGATTGCCCATCTTTCTCCCATGGGACTGCTGGTAGATTCGAACCACCAGAGAGGAACAGCCTTTGGCCTAGCAACGTGCCTTCCTCTGTGGTATGACATCAAAGTTCCCTCTGGACACCGGTCAGGGGTAATGGTAACTCTTTGCATCACATCTGTGACCCATCATGGAGATGGTGCCGAACCTGGCAGAATTGTGCGTCCTTGTGCATGAGGTCACAGGGTTCATAGATAGGAAAGGCTGTTCCTTGGGAAGAGGGACATCATGGTTGGAAAGGTGGAGTGTCAGTAAAAGGAAGTCCGCCAAGGAGATGGAGTGACACGGTGACTGCAGCAATGGGCTCAAGTGTCTCAGAGATGATGAGGATGGCACAGGGTGCAGGCCTCTTGTTTACAGGCTCTCTCTGAGTTGTACTCAACCTGATGACACCTAACAACAATAACAACAACACATTGCACCCAATGTTACAGTCATGGTTGGGGAATTAGTTGGAGCACGTCTTATTGCCCATGCAGGTTCTTTTTTGAATTTGGCCAAGCATGCAGCTTCTACAGTTCAAATTCTTGGAGCAGAAAAGGCACTCTTCAGGGCCCTCAAGTCTAGACGGGATACCCCTAAATACGGCCTCATTTATCATGCTTCACTTGTGGGTCAGACAAGTACTAAACACAATGGAAAGTTTTCTCGAATGCTGGCATCCAAAATGGTTTTGGCTATCCGATATGACGCTTTGGGTGAGGATTCCAGTTCTGCAATGGGACTTGAGAACAGAGCCAAACTAGAGGCCAGATTAAGAGCCTTGGAAGATAGAGGGATAGGAAGAATAAGTGGAACAGGAAAAGCATTAGCAAAGGCAGAAAGATATGAACGTAAAAGTGAAGTAAAGACTTATGATCCTTCTGGTGACTCTACCCTGCCAACCTTTTCTAAAAAACGCAAGATAGATCAAGTAGATAAAGATGATGAAATTACAGAAAAGAAAGCTAAAAAGGCCAAGACTAAAATCAAAGTTGAAGAGGAGGCGGAGGAGGAGAATGAGGAAGAACAACAAAAAGAAGTAATAGTGATGGAAGAAGAGGAAACCTCTGTGAAGAAGAAAAAGAAAACGGATAAAAAGAAACGCATTAAGGAAGAGCCAGTGTCTGAGGAAGAGCCATGCAGCAGCACAGTAATTTCTAGTCCAGAGAAAAAGAAGAAAAAGAAAAAAAAGAAAGAGAATGAGGACTGATGTAATGGACTTGGACACATCACATTCAAGATTCAGTCAGGTCAGGAACTTACCAGAGATGTTCTCTACAATATTGACTGGAAACTGAATGAGCTACCTGTAGCACTTCAACCCTATGGCATTCTGAGTCTTGGAATTAAGTCTTGACTTCATAAGATCATCATTTCACAGTCTGTAATATACAAATAAATATTTTCTTTGCATTAAAAAAAACCCCAAAAACAATAACAACAACAGGCAGATATAGCAGGTAGATATATTTGGAGAATCAAAGCTCGTGGGACAGACATCCTTCTTTAGTTACAAAGATTCTGAGTCTCCCAAAGGGTGATCATTTCTTATACCAGCAATCGTTTCTCCTTTTAAAATACTTCTAAGTCAAAGCTCGAGGAGCACTGGTGACCTAGTGGCAAGAAGCTGCGCTGCAATCCTGAAGGCATCTGGTTCAAATCCCCTAGCGGCTCCACGGGAGAAGGGTGGACGGTCTCCTCCCATGCGATTAACAGCCTCTGAGAACCCGCCGAAGGGTCAGCTATGGGTCAGCTCTGACTCGATGGTACTCAACAAGAAGCCAAGGTTGAGGCCTCTGCTGTGGCCACCGGGCACCTCCCCCTTCTGCCAGGATGCCCTTGCTTTTGCCCTGCTTCTGTCCCTCGTCTCATGCTGCTTTTCACACCCACTCTCCTCCAGGAAGCC
The DNA here is from genome assembly GCF_000299155.1 of Elephantulus edwardii. Lineage (NCBI taxonomy): Eukaryota > Metazoa > Chordata > Mammalia > Macroscelidea > Macroscelididae > Elephantulus > Elephantulus edwardii. The sequence goes on from NW_006399812.1 coordinate 11,199,598, forward strand.
ATGCCTGAATGTCTAACATGCAAGAGAGCCAGACTTCCACTCTGTGAGACTTGGCCTCTGCGGGCCTCATCCACTTACTCACAGTGTTCTAGGGTCCTGCTCTCCTGGGGCATCAGAGAAGTGACACTGGCATCCCTTTCCTGCCACCAGTGAGTTTTTAACCCACCACGACAGGTAGAGCAGTTGGAGAATTGAAGCTCACAGGACTGAGCTTCCCAAAACAAGATGCAAAGGCAGGAGCAGTGCTTGTGGGAGAGGATCCCTTGAGACTGGCTCTGCTGGGCCAGTGTCCAATCTCTACAGCCCCACGGGGACCCCATCTTTCCAAAGAAGAGGGTTGGGAAGTATTCAGCATCCTGGACTCTCTGAGCCCCTTTCCTGCCTTCCCACCAATGCCTGGGGTATCAAGACTCTGCTGTTGCAGAGAGGAGTTCTCGGATTACCCCCCACATGTACTGACCTCATGGTGGCTGCACAGTTGCCAGCAGAGATGACACCATCCTGTTTTCCAAGACAGCCTGGAAGAGCCTCCCGGGCAGGTGGCCCAGGCACACAGGCTCTGGGAGAAGTGGCGTTATCGGGTCCTGTGGCCCAGGAAGGCCTCAGGGCTTCTTGGGAAGGTGCTGGGCACTAGGTGTCAGGGCTTGTTCTTAAAGGAATAGGGAGTCAAGGACATGGCCTTTTAATGGGTGCTGAAGCAGGAACAGCAGCATGGTGGTGAGGGGTGGGCACTTTGAATGGACAGGGGCCAGCCATGTCAGTGGCCCCGACCCCATCAGTACTTGAGGGCTTACTATGTGGCAGTGATGGTTGATGTAGGAGAATCCCATCAAACAAACAGATAACAGGGTCCACTTTCAAGCAACTGGTGGGAGGAGACTATGAGTGAATAGTTCAGTACATGGTCTGTCACTGGACACATGTTATGGAGAAGAATGAAGTAAGGACCGGGGAGCTGACAGGAGGAGGGTGGTGACAGTGTTCAATAAGGTGGACAGAGGACCTCCTTGAGAAGGTGGTGCTTAGGCACAGGCCTGGCAGTAAAGGCCCGGACAGCAGCATCCTGGGTCAAGGGGACAAGAGGGACAAAGGTCCCTGGAAGACCAGCGGGGACCTCTGGAAGGGACCATGAAGTAGGCAGAGTAGCTTCCTGTTGACCCCTTGCTTCGAGCCACTCAGGATGAAGTTTACTTGCTGACCACTTTCTACGTGCCAGGCATTGCGCTAGGTGCTGGGGACACAGCAGTGGAACTGACACCGATGGACCTTCTGCTCCAGAGGTGTCGTGAAAATGCCACAAAAAGCCACTGCTATGACCATGAAGATGGAGAAGGACGAGAACAGGGGATTAAGTGACATCTGTGACGTGGTGGGCAGTGGCCTGCTGCTGGAAGGCTAAGCGTGAGAAGGTCCATCACAGCAACAGGTAAGGGAGGAAGGATCCAAGGGAGAGGACACGTTCAAAGGCCCTCAGATGGAAACAACTGGATGGTTTGAGAAAAGGAAGAAAGCTACATGGTGGGAGTTGTATGTACCCTGCTCCCCAAACAACAGAGCAATCTTCTCTCCTGGTACAAAGAGCTGGTCCTCCCTCCCTCTGCCCCGTTGCAGCTTGCTGGGGCTATCCTAAGCCAAGAAGGCTGGTGACCCTGCACTCTGTCCACCTGCTTCAGGTACACATCACTCATTAGCTCCCTGACTGTACATATCAGACATCTACTCCACACCAGGCATGTAGAGAAATTTGAACAGAAAGTTCAAAAATGCAAAGCACACATGTCTTTTTCTCTTGTGCATCTCCCTTCAGATGCTCTTTATGAATGACTGTGACGATAGCACCCTCTGTTCCTTGTCCCTGGAAGCTTTAGAGGGTTGCCTCCGAGAGGAACCAGCTGCCCCCACGTTCATTCTAACTCTTGGTGACTTCGCTTCTCTGGAAATTGAACTGTTCAGTGGTTGGTTTTGCAGAAGCAGATTTCAAGAACTTTCTTCTGAGCTGTTTCTGGGAGATTTGAACCTCCAGCTTTTCAGTAAGCAGCAAACTGAATGTGTTCCATGAGCCCTACCCAGGGACTCCCATCTCAAAGGGAACAGGGCGGTCGCCCTTTCAGGTTCTTCCTCTGTGATGTGTGACTGCTGCACTCTTAAATACTTCCTCCCATCCTTGTTACACGGTACCCCATCTGTGTGTGTGTCAGGTCGTGTGCTGAGGGTTGGGTGACAGACATGTATTGGACAAACAGGGCTTTTCCCTCCCAAGCATACTTCACACTTGGATGCTGTTAGTTGTCTTGGTGTTTTGTGTAGGTTCTTGTTTCTCCTGCCCCCTTCCTAACCGGTCTTTCCGGGGAAAATGAGCTTCCTTTAAGGAGAGCAGCTAGTCGACAGAAAAAACCTAGACACTTGTTAATGTCACCAGCAGGCCCAGATGAGTCTTTCTGATATTCTGACCCATTACTCATATTATTATAGTGGTAATTTTTTTTTAAATTTTTTTTTTTAAACAAAAAGATAAAATATATCCTGGCTCTTTGGATACTGAACTTTTCCCCTCATCATTTGGTTCTAAATGGTTAAGTAAATTTCATTAAATAACTGTAAACATTCCAAATAGTCCTGCATATATATCGTATTTCACATCATTTTTACTGAGATGCAAAAATATTAAAATGTAAATGACTCAATAGAAAAATTATGGAAACAAATGCATGACTTTTATTACACTTTCAGAAAAGTTGCTTAAATATTTTTCCTTTCTTAGCAGAAATCTATGATGAATTAAATGAAAAAAAAAAATAAAAAGGTTTAAGAGCACTATACAAAAATGGTCTGGAAGAGGAAAAGAACAGACTTTGGTAAACAATTTTTCTTCCAATTCTATCTGTTCTTTTCTCTGACTGCATGTAGACTATTGTTCACTCATTAATTCAGTTATTATAAAATGGAGTCTATAAGTTTGGTTATAATCATTGTAATTTTAAAGTTCTAGCTTGAACAATGTTTTACCCAAGTATATAAGTATATAATGTAAATATATATATAATATATATAACATAAATATATAATATATAACATATATAAATATATATGTAATATATTAGGAAAGAGTTTTTGTTCTTAGGATCAAGAGTTTTTGTTCTTCCTCGTAAATATTTCAGTCTATTGTAAAATTTGTCTGGGAAACATTTGGAAATTTATTTTTGTCTCTATCACAAATTTCTATGTGACATTCTAGATTAATCTTGAGATGTGACACATGACTCCTTTCCATAATAAATAGCAAATAATGTAATAATTACAAATGATACCTCTAATGAAAAAATTATATTTTTCTCTCACTAAGAGAAGAGTGCTAACAATAGGTAGGATAAAATAAAATCAATATTTTGACAAGGCTCTATTATGTCTGACTCATTAATTTGGAGACAACGTCTCTGTTCAATCCTAAATCACAAAGTGACAACAAATAGTAGTTTTAACGTCTACTCTCATTCCAATGCATTTACTGCTTTCAGAGTTATTTTTGGAGGAAAATGTTTTTCATTCTGCCGATGTATAGAGATTGTATTGTGTACGTTTTTTTGTCTTGGGGAACAATGAAAGTTTCGCCACTGCGATCTGTATGCAAGAAATCGTATGTTCCTCAGTTTTATCCCAGTTCAGCACAACACGGTACGGATTTCACGTATGGAGAGACGTGTGTCCTCAGTATCCTGTGGGTTAATTTCCCTCCAAGTTTCACATAGCCCCTTCTCAACTCACACCCATTTCTTTTGCAAAGAATCTAGAGCTTCTGATTTCCGAGTACAGACTGACAGCCGATTAAGGTCAATGCTAGCACTTATTCAGGCTCCTATTGACTGGGGTCATGTGATGTCAGTGATTGATCCGCCTTGGACATACGATTGCTAATTTTCCACTGTAAGGGGCTTTTCCACCTAGTCCATTCTTCATTACCCCCGAATTTCTCATACAGTACTTAAGAAGAGCTGTGCACTGTGCCATCACATTAATGCAGAATCCCACCTCTCACTTGTGCTCAAAAAAAGTATTTGTATCACTGCTGCCTGTCGTCCTTTGTTTCTCAGAGATCAGAAAAGCCTGGGATTTAGAATACAGATAATAACATACAGTGCATATTATTGATGCTGCTTTAATTGTCTTATTGACAACTCACTTGAACTTGGAGAAGCATGCTAATATTTATCAGCCTGTGAACTCATGTGCATTTTCTTGACTAAAGCCATAATTACAGGAGAATTTAAAAACTCAGATGTCTGCCTGCTACTTCCTCACCTTTCTGTTATGACAAAGGCTCCCTGTTTTTCCAGCTGCTGCATCTCTGGGAGCTTTCGACAGTCTCTATACCCTTCTCCGCCCTAGGGCGATCTGGCTGGTTAACACCCTGACCAGCACCTGGCGGGGTGGGGAGTCGGGGTGGAGTAAGGAGGCAGATATAGGACCCACCTGAGCAGCTGTGAAGAGGGCAGCACCATCAGGCCTTGGGGTTGCCCAAAGGTTTTTGTTTGCTCATGGAGACAGGTGTTTCTTTCCTTTTGGGAGGTGCTAGTGGAGAACCTTGGGAAGCTTTAAAATAGGTTGAAGCTGGAAATGGAGCCCACTGTGCTGGCTAGGAAGCAGCAGTCCATTGAGGAGGGTTTTGATAAACTCAAGTTGATGAATGGGACCATCAAGGTCTACCCCATGTCTGTCTCGCTGACCCCTCCCATCTGCTTCCCCTGGCTCCCCTTGGCTTCTGTCATAGTGTTTTCTCTGGTGGCATCTTCTCATGCTCATTCTACACTCAGTCTTTCCTGTTGACCCCGCAGGGCTCACTCAGATATTGCCGCCTTTCCCATACCATCCATTACCCACTGTCTCACTCTACTGCTTTATTATGTTCATCACGTTTGCTTACCATGTTATCGATTGTGTGCATGTTTGCCACCTGTTTCCCTCCAGTAGAACTGCACCCTAAGACCAGGGTCCTTCACTGTTTGGTTGCTGCCTCCAAAGGTGCCATTAAGAAAGGTACTTTGGAAAAACTGTACCCTCCCAAAGGAGAGAATATTGGCTTGAGAGTATGTTTTTGATTTATTTGGAGGACCAAGTTGTGGCTTGAGACGGGGGGGGGGGGGGGGGCCTCTCCCGTGATGCACCCATTGTTCCATTGTTAGAGATGGAAGCTCCAGCTGGGGCTTTGTCCTGACTACCCAGAGGTCACGATGGTTGACATTCAGAAGAACAATTGTCTCTGTATTGAAAATCTGTTAGTGTGAATTGCCAAGCTTCTCTCCTCTTCCTAGGTACCTGTTTAGTCAAGGGTATGTCTTCTGGTTTGTGTTTTGACCCCTGAGGCCTGTCTTTCCTTCCTGCTTGTGCCACCTTGTCTGAGGTGGGCCATGCAGTCCCCACCCCAGGCCTCTCCCTTGACATCAGTACGTGGGGCACGGAGATTTCTTGTCGGGTTCTTGTTACTGCTGAGAGCCAGCTGCGTGGGGCCCTGATTAACACAGATAGAGTTGTTAGTCGCTCTGCCTTCTTGTCTTTGGCAGCACTTGATGGGGGTCCCCGGGCAGAGGCACCGTGGGGCTTGCAGAAGATGCCGTCTTGGCTCCGTGATTGGTGAGCCTCTCATTTGACTGATGAGTGAGGTGGAGTAACCCCACTGGCTTCAACAAGACACTCGAATCACAGAGGATGATTGCGGCAAGGGGGGCAAGGACTTTAAAGCCTATGTCACATCCTGTTGCCCAAGTGACTCCCGTCTTGGGGTGCTTCATTCTGCTTGTGCAACTTGAAGAAGCCATTTTCTGAAAGAGTTGGAAACTCTCATCACCTTCTTCCCACTAGTCCCCAAAACCCACCCATTTCAAAAGAAAAGTGAAATGGGGAAGTGAATCTGGGAGTGGAGAGTCTACAGGTTTCACTTATGACTTATCTGTCCTATCAAATCATCTTCTTTTATGACATTTCTACTCAAGTATTTTTCTTTCTTTCTTTTTTTTTGTTCCATGTGCTAAATAGAAATGCACTTTTCCTACCAACATCTTTTCTCTTCAACTAGATTGCAAGCTATTTGAAGACAGACTTGCCTCTTTTCTTCTCTTGTGCTGCTAAAACCTTATTTGACATGAACTAACCCCTGCCATGTTCCCAAGGCAGAGTGAAAGAGGACAGACAAATTCTTTTCTGAATGACCAAAGAGATTTAGGGGCATAGTTCTTTTGAAAATATTTGCCCAACTCTCCCATTGAGTTGGTTATGGAAAACTCTTGGGCTCTTTGCTGTCTGATTGGTTTATGATGTAATTCCTCACCCACCCCAATTTAATGAGTAAAGAATAATGTAAAAAAATTAAATAAAGACTCTACTAGGGACGTCTGACACTGCTATTATTTAAAGCTAAAACTGTGAGAGTGGAAATATTAAGTTTTCCTGCTCGTGTAAAAGAAGACATTGCTTATTTTCATGCTTCTTCACGGTAATCCACTGACATTTTCCTATGAATAAGGAGAAAGGCCATAGACCCAGTTCCGTTTGGATTTTGACGTTGCTTTACTTTCAGGTTGTATTTCCCTGAGCCTCTAAGTCTCTAGGTTCCTATTCAGTTGCTGCGTTTTGATTGCGTTAATGAAATAAAATAGACATTTACCATGACACATTGTGTGCCCCATTGTGGGCTGATGTGCAATTCAAACTCAGGTTGGAAGCAAACATCCGTCTACTTCTGGTCTGTGTTAAGTTAAAATCCTGGGGTTTTCATTCTCTGAAATGAGGAAGGCGCTGCAGTCCAGTAGATCTGTAGCTTTCAGTGGTCAAAAGCATAATTTGAGATTCAGATTCCTGGATCCTACCCTGGGGAGTCCAGTTTCATAAGTGGTGCTGTTGTCTGTGATCCCCATTCCGAGACCTCCTAGTTCTGGATGCCCTTTGTGATTCTCAGCTTTATGAAATGAACACAGAGAAGTGGTTAGAACCTGAGCCCTGCCCTGTCCTGTGCCATCCTCACCACCGCTGATCTACTTGAGCCCGTTGTATGGTCACTGTGTCAATTCGTCTCAGAGAGGGTCAGAAAATATTATATTTGACTTTCTCCACATTCTTTTTAATAACTTTTTGCACAATCAGGGGTTATTCTAGCCATAATCATAGGGGTCATTCTAACCATATAAACCTACCACCTTGCTGGTGAGGTGAGAACATCAGGTAGCCCCACTCTGGGCAGTGGGAGTCCCCTATCTCCTTTCCATCCCAGCCTACTGAGAGCTTTCTTTGGGACCCCCACCCACCAAAGTTGGACAGAACTGAGCTATTCACACTAGAGCCTGACTTTTGTGTCTGGAATTCAAAGCAACCAGAAAAATAGTAGGTGACAGGGAAAAAAAATCATTTGTCAAAAGCCTCATCAGTGACTTATAGCATTTGTGTCTCTGAACCAACAAAACAAAAAAGAACCCCAAACCAGAGTGTAAATGGATACGCAGTCTCCCTGGTTCTGTCTGGGGAGGCCAGGGAGACATTCTTCAAGGAGCTTGCTGCAATGAACATATATGATTGGAAAGAGACTCCTAACCTTTAATCTTATAAACCACTCTTTCCATACGAGTTAGAAATACTCTTCATAACTCCCTAATTGAGCAAGTGGGACAAGGTGTTATTAATACTGCTCCAGGTGCGTTCGACTTCTGACCTTTGCCAGGCCTGGTTATGAGAAGCCGTTATTTCCGATGCTTATTGATTCCCTCCCTCAACAGGGAAGCCTCCTGAGTGAAGGAATATCTAGTTCTTTCTTCTTTTTAGCAGCCCCTCCCCCAGAAGTTTGGTGAAATTAAGCAGGAAGGACAAATCATCACCATGTACAGATTTTGTATCAAATAAAAGAACTCGATTTGCTGCCAAATTGGGGGTTAACCTCTCCCAGATCCTCGGTTCTGCATAATTAATGTATCATTCAGCATTTGACTTTTCTGCTTTTCATACAGATTTAATCTCCAAAGATGCTTCTGGGTTCTGCGCTCACAAAAGCGCATTCAGCTCATTTCATGGGTTTTGGGGAGGCCCGCGCCTGAGTTTTCCCTCAAGAAAATGATCTTTATGGATAAAACACCGTTCGCCCTTCAGCTCGTCAGCAAACATTTGTTCGGTGCCCAGTACCGTGCTTCTAAACGGTTGTAGCTGAGCTGCTAGAGTTAATGATACTGTTAGAAATGAGGAAGGCAGCACTGGCTACGCCGTACACACAGTGCACACTTTTGGGGTGCTTTCTGGAGTAATTTCCTCACTGAATCAGCAGTCCTGCCAAGCCAGGTGGGGTGATCTAATTTTCCCAACTTAGGCTGAGAGCAGCAAGTGACTGACCAGAAACTAGTCTCTTGTTGTAGGGCGCTCTGATGACTTCATGATAAGGAATTGTGCTGCCAACTTAAAGGTATGTGTTTCGAGTCCACTAGCTGCTCCATGGGAGAAAGATGGGCAGTCTCCCAGTCGATTTACTGAAGGGTCAGCTATGTGTCTGTTTTGATTCCACAGCACACAACTACAACAACACTAAGTGGTGAGTACAAGTTGAGAGGCAGGCATCCATCTCATGGCATCTCCCTCATCAGGGTGTGTGGTTATGATTATTATTTATTCTGTATTTGTGTGGAGTATCTTTGAGGACCACATTGGTCAGCCGGCACCTTCTTAGGGAGTGCAGGTAAAAGGCTGAAAAGTCAATTCCTGAAGCCATCAGCCTTCACTCCTTTTTTCTGAAAAAGTGTTTCTCAAAGAACTGTGTGTTTAAAACCATTTGATTCTGACTCGTGATAATGCTATGTGTTGTAGAGCTGTGTGCACCACACTTCTTTTTCAGTTGTTGTGCTTTTTCAGAAGTTGATTGCCAGGCCTTTCTACTGAGGCACCTGTGAGTAACCCCCAACCGTTTGGTTATCAGACGAACATGCCCACAACACCCCCCCAGGGGCGACAGCTGGGAGGGTAGCGCCTGCTTCTGCTGCCAGCTGGAGACGTTTAGGGGTAAAGACAGTACTTCCTGAATCTGCCCTCTTGCCAAGTCGATGAGATGTAAGAACATGTTTTCTATTGATTTTTAAAAGCAATTCAGGACCCAACTGGTAATAATAGGTGTGACCTGTGCCGTTTTCCAGCTAGTCGCAAGCTGCTCGGAGCCTTGTCGCGCGACTCTGATGTTTGGGATGTGCATTCTTTGAAGATTACTTCTAAAGCGAGGCGTCCAAATCCTTAATTCACGATTCTGTCTATTCCTGTGGTGTTTACATTCTAGCATGGCAGAAGATCACTGTAAAAAAGAAAGATGAAAACGCACTCTTAAAACGGGCTTTCTTGTGCGGGCCTCCTTCAAAGACTCTGCCCTTTCCCCTTTCTTTGGCACCCAGGTCTACGTTTCATTTACAGGGACATTTACGTTAACGGGTGTTTTAAACGTCTGTCACGTTGCTGGGGCACGTGAGCGTGGAGTTATTGGGATGCTAGGCTGTATGCAGCTGGTGCTGGTGTGTTTTGGGGGGTGCTTGAGGCCTGGCTCTCTGGTTCTATGTCCTGCTGGTTCTATGTCCATCTGTAGTTTGTCAAGGAGCACTTCCTGTTCTCTACCGGAAGTTGGTTCTGGAAGGGCCTTGGGGATAATGGTTGGTGGAGCTGCTGAACAGAACAATAGTTCATCAGGACTGTGAGCTAGGTTTAGAGTCTGAGAGTCAGGGCAACCAGGCCAGATGCCCTGTCTCCTAACAGAAATTACTGTCCTCACCTCTATACACCATGTAAGCCCCTTCCCCCCAATCTCCCATCTCTAGTCATTCAAAAGGTACTAGAAAGCGTAGCTCATGTAAGGGCAAAGTACTCATTTTTCTATAACGACTGGATGCCCGCCCCCCACAACTACTTAAGGCAGATGCCAAACATCAAATTCTTAAAGAAACAATTTCTTTTTGTCCTTGTTCTTCGCGTCTGGGGAGACTTTACAGTATCCAAGGCCTGTCATTATGTTGCCCAGGACCTGAGACTCATGACACGGTTTATGATGGGTGTCAATCCTGGGTGCTGTTGAGTCAATTCTAACTCATAGTGACTCTATGGCATCACTAGGCTTGGTGCCACTTAGCGTGGTAACTCATGGGGCCTGTTCCCCCACACTCTACCAGGCCATACAATATCCTTAGTAATGCTTTTTGTACTGTTCTTCGCAAATTGTAATTCTCACATATCATTCTTTCTTTTCCTTTAATTACTACTTCAGTCTCAAAAAAAGTTATTGATGTATGCTTGCAAGTACTAATTATCACAATATTATAGCTAAAACGCCAGAAAATTTGAAAAAGTCAGAGGTTGTAAAAATATCAGAAGTCATCAAAGCAATAGCCTGTGTTTGTGGTGCGAGTGTGGGTGAAACCATGTGCATTGGAGGCCAGTGCACCTGAGTAATAATGACAGTTCTGACTGGAGCATGCCAAATGGTCCCCAAAAAGAAATTAGCCGAGCAAGTTAGGCTGGTGATGCATGTAGACTGAGTCTAGGAGAGGTGTCATTCTTCTAAAAGATAAGGTTCTGTTGAAACAGTGCCCAACGTAATAGTCCTTCCGTTGTCACTGCCTCTTGGCATCGTCTTGGAGGACGTTTGGTTGCTAATCCAAATGCTGTGTCTCTCTAGTGGTTTGAACCTTCCAGTGGCCTCACTGGAGAAAAATGAGAAATCTTGTCCCATGTGATTTACAGCATCACAAACTCAGTGGAGGTCAGCAGTTCTGACTGCACTGTTAATGAAATGAGATGACCTTGGATATAGTGTCGCCTGGTGTTGTCCTTATGTCTACATCCCCCTACTGACACTGCTGTGACCATCCATGTGTACAGCATGGGGCTTCCAAGGGCTGGTATTTCACAAGTCCATTGCCCGGCATTTCTTCTGAGACACCTCTGATTGAATATATTCTAGCATTTAACTTTTGAGTTAACAGCTGAGCACGTTAACTGTTCCATCACCGTGGGGCCTCTGGAATGAATTTAGAGCTCCACTTCTTCCCACCATCCTCAGAGTCAGCCATACCTGGAATATGTAAGAGTCCCAGTTTTCAGTGGAGAACATGAGTTCCCTCTCTGGATAGCCCTGGGGGTCAAGCATCGAGATGGACATGGTTCTGTAAGAGATCTCTGTTCGCATTGCTGGAGGACAACCAGAACTGCTTTCTGAAGTGATCTGTCACTCTCTCATCATTACCATCAAGTCAGGACATCATAGTTGGTGTTCTTGTAAGTTTTCAGAGGTGGTAGATCTCACAGGAGGAGATTGCTCATTTTTCTCCTCAACAGCAACTGTTGGATTTGAACTGTTGGCAGCACGACTCCTTACCATTAAGCCTCATTAGGAAGAGTGATTACAAAATGATAACACGTGGGTACCTCCAGAAAAAGCTCTCAAACTTCATAGTGCTCCTACAGGTGCATATGACCTTGAGTGAGAGGTCCAGGTCTTCACATCTGTTAGTGCACTTAATTTGTTTAGAATATGTTGAGGAATGGAGAGTGCGAACATGAACACACATAGGCGTCTCGCTTAAGGTCCAAGCTGTTGTTGTTTGAGTACCATAGAGTTGGAACCAAACCATAGCTGACCCTCCATCAGGTTTTCAGAGGCAATAAGATGCACGGGGACCGACTGCCTGCCTTTCTGGTGGATTTGAACCACATACCTTGATACTGGCTGCACAATTCCTTCCCACTGCTAAGCCAGCAGAACACTTGGTTCAAATTGTTGTTGTTGTTGTGTGCCGTCGAGTCGCCTGCGACTCATAGCGACCCTATGTACAACAGCCCTAAACTCTGCTCTGTCCTGTGCCAATCGCACTGTCTCCGACACTCCCATCCCAATTACCCCAGTCACTGAATCAATCCTTAATTTTCACCAAATTTTCAGTGTCCTGTAGTCTCGACCAACTTCCCTCCCTCCAAAACAAAAGCCAAAAAACAGCCCCCAACCCTCCCAAACTCCATGCTCTCCATTTAAAAATAATACTTTATTCAGTTTAGTGGGGAGCTCTGATGGCATCCTCTGTTCAAGGTTGGGCTAATCTCAGGCTTCACCTGTGCGGGGTTTGATTCGTCCAGAGACTCTGGGAGAAAATGGGCTTTTTTCCTCTTGTGTAATTTATAGCCTCTGAAACCAGTGGAGGGGGAGTATGGGTTGGTCCTGACTCAGTGACAACAGGTAGTGTGCTGTCGTAATATTCACGTGAATGGGACATTTGCTGAGCATTTGGTCCTGGTGGGCTTTGGGATCACATCCACCTGCCTGGGCCCTCAAGCTGAAAGGAAACGGAAGGGGCGGAGCATGCCCTGCCAAGTGGAGCCCCCAGAGGCCTCCCTGCTCCATCTCCCCATTGTCTGGAGTCTCTTTGGTTGTGGATTGTGACTCAGAGTGAAACCCTGCACCATCCCTCGCCATCGATGTTATGTTTGAACTCACCGATGCAACTGCTTTATCTCTCTCATTGAGGGCCTTCCTCTGATCTCCTCCACCTTTTCGAGGGTCTTCCTCTTTTTTCTCTGACCCTTGACTTGATGAAACAACTGCTTTTGAGCGCTTGAAGATCAAAGTGGGGCTTTCAGTGGATCTGGCTGCACACTGGGGTGAAGTAACCTCAAGAGCAGCAGTGCCTCACATGGAGCGAGTAGACACGTTTATAAGCCACCAATGAGGAACATAACACTTGTGACTGGAACCTTCTGTGATCACTCACAGGAGTCAGGACAGCCGGCAACTTGTGCTTGTATCATAAACAGTGCAGCTGAGATGCTGAGGTGTTTGAGGAATGCCAACGCTGACCTGACACGTGGACTCTGGGCCAAATCTCTGGCCAATTAGCTTGGGAGTTTATGAGAAGGATTCTCAGTTGTGGGATGACTAGCTCTGGTGGCCCAGTGGGTAAGGAACTGTGCTGCCAACCACAAAGGTAACCTCTGCTGCTTGAATCTACCAGCTGCTCTGCTGGAGAAAGATGGGCAGTCTTTTCCTGGTCGATTCACAGTCTCTGAAAACATATTGGATGGTCAGTTATGCACTGGCTCCCACTCGGGGGTGCATAATAACAATTACTCAAGGGAACTTTGGTGGCCACAGGGAATTGCTCTGGTCCAGAGGTTGTACATCTTTGGAGATTTGAATCCCCAGCTGTTCTGCAGGAAAAGGATTGGCAGTCTCCGCCTGTGGGATTTACAGTCTCCATAAGCCCACCCAAGGGTCAGTTAGGAGTCAGTTCTGACTCGATGGCAGTGAAGAGTCTTGAGACATTTATGGAGAGAGCTCTGGTAGGGAGTCCTGCTGCCCACCAAAAGACTGAGTCTCTGTGATGATTCAGTCCCATCAGCAGCTCTGAGCTGGAAAGCTGGGCAGTCCCATCCCGCATGAGACACAGCTTACTGCCAATCTACGCCAACAAGTTTGAGTTGGTGGGTTTTGGTAGTTATTTAAGGAAAGAGATTGAGTAGCTAACCCAAAGGTCACAAATCCCTGGTGGTTTTTCCTGTTACCATTTATTGTTGTTTTATGTGTTATCCAGGCAACTATGACTCATAGCGACCCTATGAGTATAGCTTTGAACTCTGTCCTGTCCTGAGCCAATCTCACCGTCTCTGACCCACGTGGCCCTCTTTCCACAGTCACTGTGTCAATCCACCTCATCCAGGGTCTTTCACTCCTATGCTGACCCTCCATCCTTTCAAGCATGATGTCCTTCTCCAAGGACTGGTCCCTCCTGGCAACATGGTCAAAGTATGTGGGAGAGGGCTTCACAATCTTTGGTTCCAACGAGCAACCTGGGTTCAGCCTCCCAAGGCCAGACTTGTTTGTTCTCTTGGCAGTCCAGGGTATGTTCAGTACTGCTCCCCAACCTGGTAACCCCAATGGTGGTTTAACTAGGATTTGGAACTCCATGACAGCCAGGTAGCCTTTTATTGTTTTTTTTTAAAGCTATTTATTTGAAAAGCATGTGGTAATGCTAACAGTTAACACGCAGCCAAGGCATTAGAGGTTTGACTCCTCTGAGACACCTTAGAGAGCAGGCCTGTAACAATTCTGAAAACTTCAGCCTTTGAAAAACCCCATGGGTCTATGCCCTGCTCAGTCACACATCAATATGAGTTGTCATTGATTCAGTGACGAATGGGTTTTGGGCTTTCCCCCCCTTAATGTTGCGAAAAGTTGCTGCTATTCTTAAAGTTACAAAAGTAATTTGGTTTTAATGCCAAGGATTTTGTAGTATTCTTGAGAAGGTAGAGTGTTCTGAAGATACTGCTGGTGGTGGTGATGAGAGATAATGACAAGGTTTGGGGTGAGTTGCTGGAGAGTTCCTTTATGGCCCTGTGATTCTGCCGTCTACCTCCTGGGCAATTCTTCCCCCCCAGGAGCCTCCCTTCCTTCAGCCTGAGACCCCAGAAGCCCCTCCCAGTCAAGTGTGGAGACAGCCGAGCTGGTGTTTCTAGAGGGCAGTGTGAATGATAAATACTGTTAATATTCAGAAGGAAGAATTGATTTAAAAAAATGTGCCTTTGATTCACTAATCTCTGACATTGAGACATTTTTTGAAGTCTGTTGCTATAATTAGAATTCTATAAGCCATTTTATGTCTCTATCAAAATTTTAAGAGACATAGAAAATTTGAGATATTTTTTTTCATTTTTGAGGGCCACAATTCATCATATCAACATGAGTCATCTTGCGATTTGGGCTTCGGCAGTGGAGCTGGCCTCAGGGCTGGGGGCTGACTCCCTCCTCGGGGCTATGCCCAGGGCTCCAGCCCCTCTGAGCTTGTGTGTTAATAACTGCATTGTTTCCATTTGGTCTTTGCAGAGGAACTGTGGGGCTGGATAATCAAGAGAGAGGTGACTGTGTCATTCAGGGTTGGGGCAACTGCGTCCCTGTGTTTGTGTGCTGGACTAGAGCAGGGGCTGAAAGACAGGTTGGAGGGGAGGAAAGGAGGCTTGGCTGTGAGGACATGTGGGGTAGCTCTGCCAGCCTCAGCTGGGCGCAGGTGAGTCACGACCGTGCCTGGAGACGGGTAATTGGTGCCATGTGGTCCGTGAGCCATGTGTGAGGGTGCTTTCTTAGTCACCAGCGTCGCAAAGAAAAGCCTCATCAGATTAGTGAATCAGAAAAGGCACTAATCCCAGCCCGATGCTTCATTTCTACTTTTGTCCTGCCTCAAGCAGAAGCTGTTCTTGTTCTAAAAAAAAAAAAAAATAATAAAAAAAAATCGGTTTGCGAAAGACTGATTTCCGCACAATCGGGCAGGGGGGCCCGTGTCACCATTGCACTACGACGATTAGCATGAAGATGAGTTGCACTTTAGCCGGGCTGAAACTTGTTCCTAACAGAATGTTAAATACTTAGTGAAAAGAAAGATTATGTCTATCTAGTTACACCATTCCTTGATATATGCTCCATGTCAGAATGCCATTGTCTCCTGGGTAAAGACGGAGAGTTCAAATACCCACTATCTCTCCCCTGGTGCTCCAAATGCTCCGCTTTGAAGTTTTTATAATCCATCTGTCATCTTCTAGCAAGGAGGGCACATGTTCTGTACCACTCAATTACAGAATTCTCCTTTGCCAGCTCCAATGAGACAGGAAAGAATGTTATGGGTGGTTGAGAGAAACTGTCAGATATACTAAATTCCTAGGATTCATATGGACGGTGTTATTCCAGGAGAGGATACAGCCAGCCGTATTGTTCAAGTGCATTAGAGAGACATTTGGCAATGGGCTGGAGAGCCTTTGATTCCCCCCCACTCCTAGCCCCCCTTTCTCTTCCAGATCGTTGTCTTAAATTTGATTGTTCTTGTTTGAAGGGAGGAAAGAAAAAAAAAAATCGTGTTTTTAAAAGAAATTGAGATCATTCAAACCTTTCCTGGAATGTGGACCTTCAAACGTGGATTTGAGATGTGACATTTGCTTCTGCTCACAAGGAGTCGGTAGCCCAACTGTGCAGACATTGCAAAGTATCGGAATGCTTTTGTTTTTGTGGTTTCACTTTAGGGAAATAGGATTTGACTTGAGCTTTATTGAAGACGGTGAACCAGAGGCAGCCTGATTGCCCTGGAAAGAATTCCCACCATCGTGTGAACTGGAAGCCTGCATGTTTAGTGTCCTGCCGCTTGGTGAGATGTGGGCACACTAGCCCCGGTCTGGAAGTCTTTAAAATGGGTTCTCTTAGTCCAAGTCAGCCTAGCTGGGAGTGGTTAGTGTTGCTGGCTAGCCTGTTAACTCCTCACTCATTGAGTCACGGGTGGTTAAATTCGTTGTCTTATGTGAAATGAGTTTGATGATCTCGGCTTAGCCTCTAGTGGGTATTATTTCACATTATGAAATATCCCAGCATAATTTAGCACCGTGTGGCATAATTTGCATTTTTACTCCAGATAGGCGCAATGATAGTTGTCTGATATATTCTTCTTATTTCCCCCCCCCCTCCCCTTCATTCCCTTTTCATTCAAAAGGAAGACAACTCTCCTTTGTGGTTGTTTGTGGGGTCACCACTACTATTAAGCAGTATGGGCATCTGGCTTAAGAGGACGAGCCATTTTAGCTTGGCACCACGACTTGACCAGAACTATTTGCAAAGGCAGAGGAATGACTGACACGGGCTGGATGGCGTGGCCCTGTTCAGAGCGGACATGCCCCGTTGCTTGTGCAGGTTCACGCAGAAGCCCATCTACGAACCTGAAGAACACATCCAAGGGCGGGGGCGGGGGCGGGGGTGGGGGGGCACATTCACTGACGGGACTCTGCATGGCCCACAATCTGGAAAAGGACTCCTTTCCCTTTGCAAAACAGGAAGGTTTCCCGAAATGCATGATACTATTAGAGTAATTAATTTAGTGAAACTTCTTAAATCTGATCCTCTGTTCAAACTAGTAATGGAGGGTGGGGGAGCTGGAGGTCGTTAATTGAAATCTGGAGACAATAAAAAAAATGTCTTTCTGCAACTTCAATACAGCAGTCTGGAACTGTCGGGTCAGGCTGGGAACCAATTTTCTTCTCATTACTTTTGATTTCGGAGTCAATACAAATTTCATCAGTGATTGTAGGGTGCAGATCTTTGTCTGCACGGACCCTGTCACGGGAGAATATGTGCGCTTGGTTTAAAGATTTACGGAAAAGCAGTGGTGGAGAAGCAGGAAGGGAGGAAGGAAGGCGCTGGAGCCAACAGCCTCCTCGGGCTGCTCCTGGGCGATTAGGATCAAGAAGAGGCACTGGGGTGGGGAGCAGAGGGCTGAAGCCGCCCGGAAGCCTTGCACATCTGGGGGTGGCCAGCAGGGCATCTGGTGCAGAGCCCTCGATCTCCTTAGGGCCCCTTCTGGACCGCCCCCCCTGTCCACTCCCCCTTCTAGGCCAGTATCTTCATCCTCACTTTATCTCTTTCCTTTCCCTCACTCCACCTTGTACATCTCCTAAATTTCCAGAAGTGGCGAGAGCCTTCCTGAAGCACATAGAAACTTACTGTGTGGAGAGGAGGAAAAAAAAAAAAAAGAGGCATAACTTTGGTGGAGTTGTGGGCGGGGTGGTGGGGGGAGAGAATATCAAAAGCATCCCAGGCCCCAAACTCTTTTGTATGGAAATGTGGACCCAGAATATCTTCTCTGACTCCTTGTATGGTTTCCCCACCCCTGCATCCAATTTGCATCTCCAAAGTCACAGTATCAGCCCATCTATCATTAGGTATTGGCTTAATTGGACATTTTTTACGAGCCCAGTTTGCTATTTATGTTAAAAGCAATTCGCAGAAATGCCCTTTCTTCGTGATTCGGTATTGGCAATAGCGACGTATGTTTAATCACATTTTCCATGAGTAATTATCTAATTCGCATGATTACTGATATACAGCAGGAAAATAGAGCAGGGCTTAACTCGGTCCTGCTTGGGCAGTGACACAGACACACAGCGACCCGGGTGAATGTGTGCTGTTTCTGTTTTCCCTCTGCCATATCGTGGAGATTTTATTAGCAACAGGAGCTTTTTGAAGCTGGGCATGTGTGCAAGAGAGGCTATTTGGGATTCTGGTAGAATGCAGTTTGAGGTTCCCTCTGTCGGCATGAGTTCTCGCTGTTTGGGGCTGTCCTTTCCCAAGATTTCCGGGAGATGGAGGTCACATTTTTTATTCATGTTGAAAAATATTCACTTATCAGTATTGGTGCCACTGTAAACAAGTGATAAAGTGACAACATTTACAACAGTAAAACTGACAGCATTTACTTTAATTTTCTGTCATTTCGGTAATTATATCAATCAAGACCCAAAACTAAAATGATATTTTAGCATGCAGTAAGAAATGAGGAATTCAGATCTTAAAAGACCATTACAATTAGCTTTGAAATGTTCGCCATTTTACCATAATTGTTTCATATAGCTTATATGTCTTCATTTACAGCCGAATATTCTGTTGATCTTTTATAAACAAAGTAGCACCCATCTGCTCCTTGAGACACTCCTGGCGCCTATTCATTGCAAAAATAATACATGTCCTAATGACTTCCACATATTTTGAAATCTCCCTTTTGAAATTGGTCTTGGCAGATTATTTGCAGGTACTTGAGTTGCATCTGTTTGCAATTTTGCAAATGCGGAAGGCTTTAATGTTGAGCACTGCAAGAGGGCTATTTTAATCCTCAGATAACATTGGCTGTCATCAAAAGCCACATTTATCTTTTCGAAGGTGGGGCAAATGTTTAATGTTAAAAGACAGTGAAAGGTCAAGGCCGAGGCTGAGGTCTGAATATTTTCCTTTCATGCGCCAAGCCTGCCATGCCTTGTGTGGACTCTTCCTTGCATTTCTTTCTTTCTTTTTTTTAATTTAAGTCTCAGCTTAATACCCATTGCCAAGAGGATGTTTTGCTGATAAAATGAAAGATCAAGAGAGTAAATCTGAAATAATTGTGAACTCCAGGCTTTTGGGCTCATTACCACCATGTGGCTAGCAGCTGACCAGCTTTAGGTTGAATGTTTACACGGAAGAACTGAACAGCATGGTGCTGGAGAGGACGCTGGCCTTGAACACAATGTTGGCCTGTCTCCCGGGAAGGCCTGGGACCCTCTGGGAAGGACGTGAGTGGCTACAAGTCCAGGGTCCTCCCTGAAGGCAGCTGCTGGGGACATGGAGTGGAGGAGATGCTCACTCAATGGGTTTTCTTTTCCCTTCAAACTCTGAAGCTCAGCAAACTGGTGTTGGATGAATGTCCTTCTGGGAAGCTGTCTTTGAGCTGATGGAGACTGAGTGTACACAGAGCTGTCCTCTCACTGGTGTTATGGTGGCTTCTGAGCTCCCTTCCGCTCTGAGCCTCTTTGCTCACTGTCCTCTCTGTAATCCTCATGCTCACCTTCCCTTCTCTCATCCTCATGCCCACTGTCCTCTCTGTCGTCCTCATGCCCACCGTCCTCTCTCTAATCATCATGCCCACCGTCCCTTCTCTAGTCCTCATGCCCACCGCCCTCTCTCTAATCATCATGCCCACCATCCTCTCTCGAGTCCTCATGCCCACCGTCCCTTCTCTTGTCCTCATGCCCACCATCCTCTCTCTAGTCCTCATGCCTACCGTCCTCTCTCTAGTCCTCATGCCCACCGTCCC
>NW_006399812.1:11220576-11285576 GCF_000299155.1 Elephantulus edwardii
GTCCTCATGCCCACTGTCCCTTCTGTAGTCCTCATGCCCACCGTCCTCTCTCTAATCATCATGCCCACCGCCCTCTCTCTAGTCCTCATGCCCACTGTCCTCTCTCTCATCCTCATGCCCACCATCCTCTCTCTAGTCCTCATGTACACCATCGTCTCTCTAGTCCTCATGCCCACCGTCCTCTCTCTCTAGTTGTCACATTTCTAAGTGACTATGTGGCTCCCCCTCTAGCTGTCATTTTGGCCACAAATATTATTACGTCAGAGAATGGAGAACTAGGCTGTTGTGTGGTGAGATGGAAATCGTACACCTTGAAAATCGAGAATGACCATAAAGACGTGAAACAGTACAACTACAACATCAAACCCAACCTCCATCATTGCACTTCCAGTGACTTTGGTGATGATGGACTTTGAGATGGAAACTGGCTGCATCTTCCTGTAAAACCAAAAGGAGAGAAAGCCTCTCAGATAAGCTGGTGCAGCCCAGGATGCCCATGTCCTCACAGTGCTTTGGGAGGTCTTCTTGGCCACTCATGTTTCATAGTTGAAAACGCCTTTGGGAGAGAACAAGAAGTTCATTAGGGCACCTTATTAGATAGAGATACCTCAGCAAAGAGCCTGTGGCCATCTGCCCTCTTTAGCACCACTTGATAAATGAATAGTCTACACATGTGCACTTTTATGCTGCCATTCTTTAGTGTAAGGCCCTGGTGGCATTATCTTCAGAAAGTTGCACCACTAGCCCAAAGATCTCTCAGCTCTATTGGTTCGAATCCACCAGTGCTCTGAGGGAGAAAGGTGGCAGTCTCTTCCTGAGCTCATTACATCCTAAGAAACCAATGAGGGGTCAGCTCTGAATCTGAATCGTCTTGATGGAAGTCGTTTTAATTTGATTTCTGATGCCATCAAATTGAGTACAAGTCGTAGCGAGCTCTGTGAACAACGGAGCTGAACCCCGCCCTATCCTGTGCCATCCTCATCATCTCTGATACACGTGAGCTCGACGCTACAGTCACACGTCAGTTCATCTGGTTGAGGGTCTTTCGTTTGCTGACCCTCTACCCTTCCTGAAATGATGTCTTTTTCAAGGGACTGATTTCTCCTAACAATATGCCCAGAGTATGTGAGACGAATGTTACCGTCCTTGCCACTAACGAGCACCGAGCATTTTCTCCACTACATATTGGTTTGTTCTTCTGCCAGTCAATGTGATACTCGGTACTCTTCTCCATCATGACTGAGAGGTATTGATTCTTCTTCTGTCATCCTTATTCATTGTCCAACTTTCAGATGCACAGGAAATCATTGAAAGGACTCATGGCTTCAATCAGGTGTATCTTAGTCCATAAAACGAACATCATCACTCCTTAGCACTCTGGAGGGGCCTTGACAGCAGATTTTCCCAATGCAATATATCTTTTGATTTCTTGATTGTTGATACTGAAGATGTTGATTATGGATTCAAGTAAGATGAAATTGTTGACAATTTTGAACTTCCTCCATCTGTCATAATGTTGTCTATTGACCCAGTGGTGAGCATTTTTGTTTTCTTGATGTTGAGGTGTAACCCATCTTACTAGTTGTAATCTTTGATTTTTTGCAGCAAGTATTTTGAGTCCTTGCTTTCAGCAAGCATGATTGTGTCGTCTGGATGAGTCTTCCTCCAATCTTGATTTTTTCAATGTTTATTCATTATTGGATTTGAATAAGTAAAGCTTTAAAAAATTATGGAGCTGATGACAAGAAAATTACCAGAAAGGCTGATATTTCTGAGGGTAAATCTAAGAGAATGGAGTGCTGCTGGCGGCACAATGATTAAGTGCTTGACTACTGTTGTTGTTGATTGCCATCCAGTCAAGCATGACTCATAGCGACCCTATGAACAAACAGCCTGAATCCTGTTCTATATTGTCATTTCTATAAGATCGTAGAGTTTCCAGAGGCATGTTGTTTTTTAAGTGGATGCCACTCCTGCTTCCAAGCCTGTCTTAATCTGGGAGCTCTACCACACACTGTCCACTGTGGGTGATGATTATGGCATTTGGCACACGACTAAGGGTGGTTTAAGTGACCCAGAAACACTGCGGGAGAAAGATCTGGAGAGCTGCTTCCTTAAGATTACAGCCAAGACAAAGCTATGAAGTAGCTTTACTCTGTCACATGGGATCACTGTGTGAATGATTTGACGACACCCAACAGTAAGTCTAAGAACCTTGCAGCCGGTCAGTCCTTCCTTAGTGGTTCCCTTAGTGCCTCTTTCGTGTCCCCCCTTTCCCCCTCCCTCTAACCCCCCCTTGCTTTTCCTGTTTAGAGGAATTGAGGATGATTTCATGTGTGATAGGAATCTAACATCTTTGCCTTTATGTGCTCCTTATATTCTCTTACTTCCATATATGGGGCTTATGCTCTTCTGATGGTCAAAACTTTCAAGTTAGCACAGTCATAGCCTGAGGAGCAGGGCTGCAGTCCTTCCCTTTCAGAAGACCTGTCCAGGCAGGCCTCCTGGGCTTGCCTAGCGCAGTGATCTTCAAAGTGTCACCCTGGACCTGTGGCAGCAGCATCGCTCAGGAGCTTGATAGAAATGCCCATTCTCTACCCAGACCCACTGACTAGAGTTTCTGGAACTCAGCAATCTGTGTTTTAACAAGCTTCCCAGTTAGTTCAAGAAGTCTCAATGAAGTAATGGATTAATTGTTGGATTATTGATCAAAATGTTGGGAGTCCAACTCAACCATGGAGAAAAGATTGACTCCAAGGATTTCGTTTTGCCTGGATCCAAAATCAGCACCTATAGCAGCCAAGAAATCCAAAGACATGCTGAGTTGGGCAAATCTGCTTTCAAGGACCGCTTTAGAGTGCTAAAGAGCTAGGATGCCAGTTTAAAGACGTGACTCAAAGGTCAGGTCGGTGTTTGCAACTGCTTTGCATATGCATATGAAAGTTAGACAATGGATAAAGAAACCCAGGAGAAATCGATGCTTTTGAATTGTGATGTTGGTGAAGGGTATTGAATACCCCATGGTCTACCAAGAGAACAAGCAAGGCTGTCCTGGAGGGCGCTCTTTAGAGGGAAGAGTGGTGAAACGGTGTGTCCCCTAATTTGGGCATGTTGTTAGGAGGGATTTGTCCTTGCAAAAAGACAACATGCTGGGAGGAACAGAGGGTCAACGAAAGGGAGGAAGCCCCTCGATGAGATGAATCCACAGAATGCCGGCAACGACGGGTTTGCACAAGGCTGAGGTCAGGAGGATAGTGCAGGATAAGGTTGGCATTTGATCAGTTGTTCACAGGGTTGCTAGGAGTTGCCGTTGACTCTGTGGCATCTAACAACAACAACAGCAGCAGCAGCAGTAGCAATGTCTGCTTTCGGCCTGGAGAACGATGAGCAGTCTACTCCCATTGGAAGGTACCGTACAGAAACCCCGTGGGGCAGTTCTGCTCTGTCCTGGAGGGTTGCTGTGGGTCAGAATTGAGAGTGCAGGTGATGTTGATGCACATGAAACCCGAGGATCATTGATTTAAGGAATATGAGATGGGAATCATCCCAAAGGCATACTGTTTGAATCTACTATATGGTTGCTCCTTGGGAGAAGGACAGGCAATCCTCTCCCATGCGATTTACTACCTCTGAAAACTTGCTAGAGGGTGAGAGATGATTTGATTCTGACTCAATGGCAAACAACAACAGTAATCGTAACACTGTCAAACCCCCTTGCTGTTGATTGCCTTTGAGTTGAGCACAACTCACAGCAACCTATGAAGGCCTGAAGCCCCTCTACAACTGTCGACATTTATCAAAGTTCATAGAGTTTCCGGAGGCATGCTGTTTAGTAAGTGGATGCCACTCCTGCTTCCAAATCTGCTATTGTTGTTATTTGCCATTGTTTCCCCCAAAATAAAACAGACTACTCTGTGTGTTTGAGAATTTCCTGGACTTACTTACGTCTTCTCCCCCAGAGGCTTAAGACTTAAGACGTCCCCACAAGACTTAAGACCCAACAAATCATGCTGTTGGCTGAGGTGTTTGTGTGTATATTCAATGCATTCTCCTCGTCATTAGTCACTCCCCTTCCCCTTGTTTAGATTTCACTTATTAAGGTTTTTTTCTTCCCCAGAATTCCCTACTGGATCATTAGGATATTGAAAGCTCTAACAGTAGTTCTGGTGTCTTAAATGCATTTTATCTTTAACAGGAAATCTGGTCTCCTCAAGGGACTGCTCTAGGGCTCTTGTGCCCAGCATGCACCTTGTGGAACTGTCGGACTTTTTTGTCCAGGAGCAGTCACCACCCAAGGCTGCTCCTCCTTCCCACTTGCCCTTCATGGCATTTTTCCCCTCCCTGAGAGTGATGTCACTCTTGGTGAGTTTTGGATGGAATCAGAAGGAAATGTGTTGGCTACTCAGTAACATGCCTAAGAACCCTAGGTCAGAAAGTGACATGTTGAGGGCTTGTCATGATTCACCCGGGGCACCAGCCAGGATCACCATCCTTAGCCTGAGGCCTCCTGTGAATCGGTGAAGCCTCAGGCCCAGAGCCCTGGAATCGGTGTAGACAGTGGATGGTGGGTGGGTGGGCACTGCCCTTGTACCCACTATCACTCTCTGGTTCTCAGAGACAGCAGGGGAGCCCTGTGCCCCAGACTTTTGGAATCCTGGCCTGCCCCACCCACCTTTGTCCTCTAAGCCATGCAGCATCTCTTCAAATGTGGCTCCTACTCCCTCAGACTATTTTAGACCATGGTAGCTGGGTTTTACATTTTAACAGTTGAGTATTTTAAGATCTATTAGAAAAATATAACTAGCACATCATAGCTGTGATTTCACAGATGTTATTGCTTAAGGTGAGGCTAAGTTTTTTTGTTTTTTTTAAGGAGTTGATTTAATTTAAAGAAAAGTTTTAAGTAAATAACAGCCCAGGTGGCCCAGAACTATGGCAGGATCCCAATGGTGGTTTGGAAGTGACTGTGACATGGGGACGGAGAGAGGGTTCTGAGTGTTGTGAGGTCTCCTCGGCCAGTCCAGGAAGGGCTCCTGCACACGCAGACGTGGCAGGCACAGACATCCTGGGTGAATGTTTTATTGATGGGAGTCCCACCCACCCTTCGCATTTCATGCTGCTTGTGGGCGCACTCCTGCGTCTGGTTGGCAATGCAATTACTGGCACTGTGGGAGGCCTGCAGGTTCAAAGCTAGTGATGAGAAAGCAAGTTCACCCCTCTCAGAAATATGGGTTTGGTTTAGGTGGTGATGGTGGAGTTTCATAAAAGGAAAACTCCACCAATCCGTACGAGACAAATCCACCCTGGGGCCCAGCACCCTCCATCAGCAGAGCTCCTCTCATGGAGAAGAGGCTGAGTCTGGCTGGGTTGCTCAGCAACCCCTCTTCCCTCTCTTCCATGCTGACTACAGTCTCCCTTTTGAGGCCCTCCTGTCAGGGTCCTGAGAAAGGAAGACCTTCTCCTGAACGGGATTGACCTGAGGGAGCACACGGCCGCTGCAGGCAAAGTGGAATAGTGTGGAAGAGATGAGAATGAGGAGTAACATTTCTTACATTCACTTTGTGAAAACATAGGCTTCAGCATAGGCAAGGGTCAGATATGCTTTTCATGGGTCACTGTGAGTTTTAGTTGAAGAGTTGACACCTACGTGCGTCTCTGTGCAGTCACTGAACTTACTCACGGAGTCACTCTGGGCTCACATGGGTGAACGTATGGGACGTGTGCATGACAGAGGTCAGCAGAGACAGCCCTCATTGCACCTGCTGCAGCCAGTGGGCCAGGGCACTGTGAGAACGAGCATCCTAAGCTTGCTAACTTCACTGTGTGGCTGGTGCCCCAGGGCTCTGGATAGTCCTGGCCTCCCACAACCACTGTCCTGGGCAGGCTCGCTGGTGGCCACAGAAGTGGGGGAATTACAGCGAGAACCTCGCTGGGAGGGAGCAGCCCACGGTGCTTTCGGGGCTATTTGTCAATGGGCTGAGGGATGGATGAGCTACAGTGTCTGCACTGTGCTGGGGACGTGGCACCTGGTGGTGGGGGCTTCCCTGGCTCTGCTGAGCTATGCATAGCCTCCCGCTGTGTCCGGATATTGGCTGAGGCTGTTTGCTCACTATTGAGGTCTTTCTGTCCTCATGGAATTTATCTCCCATGTGTAGAAGCAAGACCAACTTCACGGAGTGGCCTATCCAAAGGGAGGGTGCCAAAGGTGCCCTATTGGGTTGTATGTAGTCAGACAGACTTCCCTGTGAGGACATCCTGTGAGGGGACCAAGAACTGGAGCCTTCCCCTGAGAGGGGTTGACACGAGGGAGGACAATGGCCCCTGTAGCAAAGCGGAGCAGGATGGAGGCAATGAGAGCGAGGTGAAAAACACAGGCTTCCGCACAGGCAAGGTTCAGATCTGCTGTTCAGAGGGTTGTTATGAGCCAAGGTCGACGAGATGGAACCTACCAGCAACAAGCACAGAGGCACCTTGGAAGAAAGGCCTGCCGGTCTACTTCTGAAGAGTTGGCTATGGTAAACCTCACGAGGCTGAGCTCTCCTCTGATGCATGCAGTCACCTCGAGTCAGCGTGCACTCAGCAGTGTCTGGCAGGGTGGAGCAGTGCACACAGTGGGAGCTCTATAATTGCTTACCAGACTGATGTGAATGGAACCTTATCTCACCAGCGAGGCCGTGGGTGCCAGAGCTGTTCCTCAGGCCCTGGGCTAAGGGAGCCGTTCCAGTCCCGGCTCTTTACCAGACCTGAGTCACACTGTGGAATGGGCAGTGGGTCTCAGCACCAGATTCTCCGGCCCATCCTGCAGGTGTCCAGCTCTCTTTACTAACGGGAGGCTGAGGGAGGAAGCAGGGCAGTTATAAAGGTGGGATGTGTGCGTCTGTGAAAGCGAAGACATAAAGGCAGCCGCCACCATGGGTGACAGCATTGTTCTCATTGCGGGGGTCTCAGTGTGCGTCTGTGAGGGCTCTTTTTTTAAATTATTATTTATTTTAATGAAAGTTTACAGAGACTTTGGGTTTCCAGTCATTCATTGTTTCACTTTTCTCCCTGCCCACCTTCTCCCCCCCCCCCCAGTTCACTTTTCTCCTTGATAAGTAAAAGAAAAACTCTTTCATTGCTATGCAATCCCTCCTCCCAAGTCCACCACACTGTGAAGCCTTCATTCTGGACTCCTGTCATGACAGTAATACCCAATCATATTTCTCTTTTAAATAGTTCTCTCCCTCATCTGTTGCAATGCCATATACATCATGCCTCCCCTTCTTCTCTGCCTTCCCTCAATGCCAATGTCAGTCTTGTTTTACATTAGTGGCCCTATCCAATATTTGTCCTTTTGTGACTGAGATATTTCACTCAACATAATGTCCCCTAGGGTCATCCACTTTGCCTACTATTTCATGAGTTCCTTGTTTTTCAATGCAGCATAGCATTCCATTGTGTGACTATACCAGAGCTTCTCTATCCGTTCATTTGCTGATGGGCATTTCGGTTGTTTCCAGCACTTTGCTACTGCGAACAAAGCCTCATTAAACATGGGTGTGCATATATCTGCTTGGGTGGCAGTTAAGTTTTCTTTAGGGTAAATTCCCAGAAATGGAATTGCCGGATCAAATGGTATTTCTGTTTGCAACCTTTTGAGAAAGCACCATATAGCTTTCCAAAGTGGTTGCACCATTTTACACTCTCATCAACAGTTTCCAGTTTCTCCACAACTTCACCAGCATTTGTTGTTTGCGGTTCTGTTAAATTTTGCTATTCTTACGGGGGTGAGATTATATCTCATAGTTGTTTTGATTTGTGTCTCTCTTAGAGCTAGGGATTTTGAACATTTCTTCATGTGTTTGTTTGCCATCTGAATGTCTTCTTTGGTGACGTGTCTGTTCATATCCTGTACCCATTTTTCAGTTGGATTATTTACCTTTATCTGGTTGTAGTGCTCGAGTATTTTATAAATTCTAGATGTAAGTCCCTTGTTTGATATTTCACTACCAAATATTTTTTCCCAATCTGTGGCTTCCCTTTTTACCCTGTTGGAGAAGAAGTTTTGCATGTGCATAGGGATTTGATTCTTAGAAGGTTTGGAGGGCTCTTTTGAATCGCTGCACCACTCAGTCCCAGAATTTTATTTGTGCAAATCAAAATTTCAACTATGCATCTGAAAGTCAGACAACGAATAAGGAAGACCAGAGAAGAATTGATGCCCTTGAATTGTGGTGGTGGCGGTGTTGTTAGGTGCCGTCGAGTCGTAGACAAATTATAGCGACCCTATGAATGAAAGGCCTGAGCACTGTTCGTACAAAGAGTTTCTGGAGGCAAGCCATTTTGAAAGTGGATGCCACTCCTGCTTCCAGGCTTGTTTTAGTTGGGAAGCTCCAGCCAACACTGTCCACCTGGGTAACCATTACCACATTGGACATATCAATGTCACAATGTTAAGCATCACAGCAACCACGAGTTACCTCTGTATGGCAATGCATAGACCAGTGCTATACCACCTGAGAAGAATATTGCATATTCCAGGATCTGTCAAAACAACAAACTGAATCTATCTTGGAGGAAGCCTACTGGGGTGCTCCTCAGAGGCCAGGATGGTGAGACTTTGTGTCACATACTTTGGGTGTGTTATGAGGAAGGACCAGCCATTGGAAAAAAGACATCATGCTTGACAAGATGAAGGATCAGAGAAAGAGAGGAAGACTCAGCGAGGTGGATTGACAGTGACTTCAAGATGGGCTGGAGTATGATGAAGGTCATGAGGACGGGCAGGATTGGGCAAGATTCACCTCTGTTGTTCAGATTAAGTCAACAGCACTGAACAGCAACCATAACAATGCCATTCTGTTACAAAAAGTGTTTCCTATCTGATGGCCCAGTGGCAGGAAGCTGTTCTGCAATTACCAGAAGCACATGGTTCGAATCCACCAGCAGCTCCACTGGAGAAGGATGGGTAATCTCCCGCCGGTGTGATCAATTATGAGTCAATTTCAAATTGATGGCACACAGCAACAACAGCCTAGCCAAACGGGTGTGCACATGTATGTGTGTTTTCCTATATTTATGCATTAAAATGAGATTCCATGTTTCCATGATTGCCTGTCTCTGAGAGTCCAAAGGTTTCCCCTGAATTCTTTCAAAGGTATTGGCTTATAGAAAGACACTCCCAGACTGGGCCTGATCATAATTCACACACATGCACACACACACACACACACACACACACACACACACACACACACACACACACATTCTCTCTCTCTCTCTTTTCAGGGCACCCTGCAAGACTGTGAAAGCAAATAAAAACACCCTACACTCCAGAGACATAGGAAAGAAACTTTCAGTCTCCATGGCCAAGTTTGGCAGCTTGGTTGACTTGAAAGGTTAGCTATGAATAAGCATAATCAGATCTTTCTTTTTGTCCATATTTAATTCAAATGAGACAGTTCTGTGTTGACTTCTAATACGGAAGGCCACCCACCATGGTGGTGCTCCCAGCCAATGAAGCTGGCTGGCGAAAGCATTCTTAAATGCTGCTAATCAGCCCGGGGAGGCCTGCCCTCTATCCCCTTCAGTATTCTATAATTCAGATGTGCTGATAACCTGAAATTGAATGTGTCAGGATGCAGACATGTGAAGGGGAGAAAGAACTCCAGCCTGGACAAGGGGGTAGGGGGGAGACAATGGCAGGGAGGGGGTGTCTCAGGCCTCCCTCACCCGTCCCCAGCCTCCATCCCCCCCCCCCCGGATGTGTGTGTGTGTGTGTCTGTGTGTCTGTGTGTCTCTGTGTGTGTTATTGTTCAGG
The DNA here is from genome assembly GCF_000299155.1 of Elephantulus edwardii. Classification (NCBI taxonomy): domain Eukaryota; kingdom Metazoa; phylum Chordata; class Mammalia; order Macroscelidea; family Macroscelididae; genus Elephantulus; species Elephantulus edwardii. The sequence continues at coordinate 11,230,376 of NW_006399812.1, forward strand.
GCCAGGGACAAAATGGAAGGTTTCAAGTTCTGAAATATTTATAGGGAAGCTTTGAATCTTGTATATATTAAATGAATCCTCAGACATTTTGGCTGCTAAGGGGGTGAATGGTAATTTGTGATTAATTTTTTTTAAGCCACGGCTATTTTAAAACCTTTCTCCCACTCTCTCATGTATGAGACAGACAGACACACACACCCACCCCAGTCTGGTGAGCACGTCTCACAGGAAAGTTTAACAAAAGAGTCGCTATTGTCACTGTCCCAGCCGGCAGCACTGCAGCTGAGGGTCAGTTGCTATTTCTATTTTAAACCTTGATTTTTGCAAAGTTTGTCTTTTGACTGTTCTCATTCTAATCAGGCTTAGTTAGGGGATCCGCTCCAAGCTCCACACCAGGCTGTGAGGACAGAGGGAGATAAATTGGGGGTGGGTGGCAATGGATTAAACAAAAAAGGTTCTGCTCTGTCAATAGGGGTGTTGTGTGTGTGTGTGTGTCTGTGTGTGCATGAGATAGAGACAGAGAGAGAGAGAAATGCATTCGTTGGTCCACCATAAGTCAACCAATGCTTTACTTCTGAAGAAAATGCAGTTTGTTGCAGAGTTGTGTTTTCTTAGTGCGGGGAGTGGGGGGAGGATGTGGGCTGTGACTTGAGGCTGCTCCTTCCTCAGTCTTCCCTGGGTCTGAGGGGCGTCAGCAGCAGAAGCTGTCAGTCACCTCCTGTTCTTGTTGCCCCTCAGTCCAGACCAAACATTGCCCACCTGCTTGGGGTGCAGCCTCTTTGCTGCCAGGCTCCAAGTCTTCCTCACTCTTGCTTGTTGATGTCTTTATCACCTCAGCGGCCATCTTGTCTCTGAGGCCTCCCAGCCCCACCTCTTCAGGGGAGAAGGGTTATGGCCCATTCCTTCTCTGTCTCCCAGGTCTGGAGAAGTCTGTGTTCATCCTCCTTCCAGCCACACACTGTGCTTCTGGAGCCTCAGGTTGGGTGTCCTGTGTGACACTTTTGCCCGCCCAGGCTTCCCTGGGTAGACACAGATAGGCCGAATCTCTTGGAAATATACATTTTGAGGACTCGGAAGGTCCCTGCTAGCATTTGTTTTATGCAAAGAAAGAGATAGTGTGGAAAGAGTCACACTCAAGGCGGGTAAAATGCAAGTAAGAAATAAAAGTTGACCTTTCTCAACTTCTGCCATCTGGGACTACCTTGCCATCTCTTGCTCCACCCACATCCTGCATTGCCGTGTGAATGGACCCTCTGTCCTTCAGCGTTCATAGGTTTTCTTCCTAAGAGAGTACTCCATCTACCCCAGGGCCAGAAGCCTGTCCCAGGCAACGACTCCTCATTGCTGTCCTCATCATGGCCCAGCTGATTGGCACCTCGTGGCGTGCCATCCAGGAGAACCAAGATGCTTCCCTGTGGTGGGGACCCAGTGGCGGCTCCCCAAGGGAGACGCTGGCATGTGTTTAATTATTCATTGGTCTCTATCTGCCTGTTCCTTGATTGTTTTGTCTTCCCTTAAAAAATATTTATTTGAAAAATTCCATGATCAAAGACTGAAAAACAAAATAGAGCAGGATATTAAAATGAAGAAAAGCAAAAAAGAAATTTTTTTAGAAGGTTGCAATGTCAAGATAATTTTTATTAGCAAAGTTTACTAAAGGAAGCCACAAATTATTTACGTAAACTTCATACAGCAGGCATAGTACTGCCTCCCTGCTGTGCCCCTGGTCAGTGATATTGGCTCTGTAACCCAGGCTTCACATAACCCTCCGTTTAAGACAGGGCAAATTCATTTTAATTAAAATTAACTGATTTCTCTTGATCATATTTTAACACACACATACACACTCACACACATCTGTGTTCAGAATTGATAAAGAAAGAACTCTGGTTAAATAATCCACTTTTGTCTGACAACGGAATCCGTTATAGAGGTGCAAATATGCAGAAAGCTATTTGGAAATGCATCCTAGTAGTTGTCAGGTTTTATTATGCAAGAAGGTGTCATGTTTGTTACGAAGCTGAGTGCAGATGGCAGAGTGGAAGAAATGGATCACTAATTTTAACAATGATTAATGAACAGAGATAGAAAATGAATTACATTGGACTATCGGAGGCAAGAAATATTTTTGTGAAAATTTTGACTCATCTGCTGTGCTGTTCGCTGCAAATTATTTTCAGAAATTCTATATGTTGTCAACAGTTGACTGCATTTTCCATTACTGTCTATTTCTGTTCTTAAGTACTTTTGTGTTATTAGAGATACATAATTTCAAAATACCAATACATTCCTGATTACTTAGAGAAAATATATGTAACAGTGTGACTGTTCCATAGACGCTAGCCATAAAAGTCCTGTTTTATAATAATCTTTCATTCTTCCTCATTTTATCACTACATTAGGAATGTTTGATAAAAAGAAAGGGAGGGGTTAGGGACTTCTAGCACATGCAGAGCAGAGGAGATGGAGAAGGCAAGGTGGCAATGAAAATGCAGTGGTTTCAGCTGCCGTCTGCCTGTCACCCTGTGCTCTCTGTCTCCCATGGTGGGAGACAGACTAACCCCCTTGCCCGTGTCAAGTGGAGAGTTTCCAACGTATCCGTGCACCATGGCACTCTTGGCCTCTGGAAGTGGAGCCCCAAACACCCTCTTTTGTCCCTGGCTTCTTTCTGACACAGGAAGTTAGTTACACAGTTCATGTTGCCCCAGCACTTTTTTTCCCTTCAATAAACCCTTAACTCTCATTCTCTTTCTCTGCTCCAATGGCCCTGACATTGACAGTGAACTTTCCGAGACTCCTCTTCGTCATCAGCCTCAGCAGCAATCATGACTCCCTCTCCGTGTGCGATCAGCAAATGAATATGACTTATTTTGTTATGATCTTCACTCTTGATGGCAGGAATAAATACCTATGTGACTTCACCTTTGGGGCGGGGGAAGTGGTTTGGTGTGTGGTTTTCTGGGTTTTTTTGCTCGTTTGGTTTTTTTTTCCTCCTCTCTCCCCCTCTTTTTTTCCTGTGGTCAAATTCTTCACCATCTTGAAATATGTTTGAGGCTCTGAGACGCCTCGTGTCCTCGAGGCCCACTGCAGCTGATCAGTATGTTGGGATTGTGGATTGTAATTGGTTGGCACTTAATTTTGTTCATCAGGAGTCCTGTTAGTCGTGACTCGAGTCAACCTAATAATTAGCATTTCTGGATATTTATGATTTCAGGGCATCCCAATCACAACTTTGCCATGGGGTGTGGCCAGTGGTAACTACCCATCTATCAGTCTAGCATTGTTTGAGACTTGGCTACAATGGTAATTTGTATTATAACTGTGGGGTATAGCCTATGTAGTTCTAATAACCCTTCAGCCTTTCCCCTAGAGAGATTCCCCATAAGAGTTAGGAGGACGAGGGACCTGACCCTCCTGTGGGGGCTGGCTGCTGGGCGCTGGCTTTCCCAGGCTGCTGAGCTACCTCCTGAGAGCTGTGTGGTGTCTGCATAAATGGACGGTCTATAACTACTTCCTTCTCGCACAAATGAGCTTTCCAAGTTTCCAACTTGACTGTTTTATTTATGCTCTTGACCTGTAAAAACAAGCAGCCTGTTTAAAAAGCAAAAAGTACTTCCCATGATTAGAGTACTTAGAGCTGAAATAAATTGCAGGATGAAGAGGACATTCCTCGGCTCAACAGTAGACTGTGCTGCTGAGGTTTGTTTCTGGAGGATGCTCTGCGTGTCTACGTGCCAGGGTTCCCCCACCTCACCTGGCTCTCTCCGTGTCCCCGAGAAAGGAGTCGCGTGTCTGCCCCGTCTCTAGTGGAATCGGCCTGGTGAACATCGAAGACATGTTTGCGAATGGTTCTAAGTCAAGTCGTTTGCATATAATTACGGTCCTGATGGGAAAATACTTTGGAAAAACAACTAGTGGTACAATGCAAGTCCTGCTCAGGTTACATAGCGTATGCTAAACACCGAGGAAACGCACACAGGCTTTAGTGAACAAGGTAGGGGAATGCTCCAGGGAGCCAATTTAGAATGTGACTTAAGGCAAACGTAGCTTTTTGCTTTTCTCTCTTTTGGCGAGTGAATCAAAACCTGGTGGTCTGTGGATTGCCCAGTCATCTTGGCTGCATGCCCAGGGTGGCCATCGGGCCTGGGGCTGTAGGAGGTGAGTGTCAGGTGAGGGATGTGTTGGATCGTGACTTAGTGAGAGCCACTGAAATGCTCAGGCTCTAGGTGGGGACAGTAGTCACAGTCCTGGTCATCAACCGGAAGCTGCTCTGGAGAAAATGAAGTGATGCTGGACAAGGTGGGGTCAGGGAGGGAGAAAGAATCCTTCAATATGTGCATAGAGATCAGAAAGAATAAAAACGAAATCGTAGATGATCCACTTAAGAGACAAGTGACTCCTAAATATAGAACTGTCTCTGTGATTCATGGTCCAGGTTGCTTTTGAGGCGGTGAAGTCAGGTGGATGATCTATAGGAGTAATTTGAGGGTACTTGAGAGTCAGACATTCAGATCTGAACACTAGGGGATGGGTAGGTGCTCAGGTGACATTCTTCCTTCACATATAAACAAAAATCTTCTGGCTATTTAATATGAGCACATTTATGACAGCATTTAGAGCTCTTGTACATAGGGTCGCTATGAGTCACAAGCGACTCGATGGCACATAACAACAACAACAACATTAATGACAACGTCTGGTCTCCAGCGTACACTGATGCCAAGTTGATTTCCTGGCTCCGTTTGTTTGTACAGGATGACAGGCACAGCTAGGTGTTTGTTTTGTGCCTGTCATGGTGCCATTTGTCCAGTTAGCTGGCTCCATGGAGGGCTGCAGTGAAGTGAAAAATGATACTGTTTCTGGGGGAGAAAGGGGTTCTCAGGACTTTTTTTATTAAAAAAATCTTTGTTTTGAAAGTATTCTAACCAGTGGATGCCTTCTCACTTGAGTGATGGTATTGGTTGGATGGAGACGGTGTTGGTTGAAGATAGTTTTGATTTGAGATTATGTTGGTTGAGGGTGGTATTGGTTGGCAGTGGTGTTGATTAGGGTAGTGTCAGTTTGGGGTGGTATTGGGTGGGGATGGTGTTAGTTGAACATGGTGTTGATTTGAGATTATGTTGGTTGGGGATGGCGTTAGTTGGGGTAATGTTGGTTAGGGGTGGTGTTGAGCAGGGATGGTGTTGAGTGGGGGTGGTATTGGTTAGGAATGGTGTTGGGTAATGGTGGTGTTAGGTAAGGCTTGTGTTGACTGGGAATGGTGTTGGTTGGGGATGGTGTAGGGTGGGGATGCTGTTTATTGGGGTGGTGTCTGGGGGTGGTGTTGGGGGGAGTGGTGTTGGTTAGGGGTATTGTCTGGGGTGTGGTGTTGGGTGGGGGTGGTGGTATCTGGGAGTGGTGTTGGTTAGGGATGTTGTCTGGGGTTGGTGTTGGTTTGGGATGGAACCAAGGCCTCTCTCATGGAGGATGGGAATTCTACCACTACTGCTCACCTTGATTCCTGGTTATCCAGGAGAGCTCTGTTTATGCTCTCCACTTTCTTTATTAGCTTTATGTTTGACCTGTATTACCTTTATATTGATAGGAATGAATTCATCAAATCAGACATGAAGAGTAAAATGATTTGAAAAAAAAATCTGAAATCTCTGTTTTGAGGAGACTCTGTCTAAGCCCCATACTCTTCCTTGAGCACAGTTGTTGGGATTGTCACTCCTTGTTGACTTGATTAACTTAGTGCCATCCACGCATGGACGCAAATCTCTAAACTTGTTCTGGGAGCGTGCTCCTTTTAACTGCCAGCCCCAGGAATAAGAACACACACACTCACACACACACACACACACACACACACACACACACACACACACAGAGTCTCATTGAGTAATTTTAGTAATCTGGCCTATAGTGTGAGCTACAGAATATTCAAGATGTCTGCCATTCTTCTATTACTGCAGGTGAATAACTGATTGACCTTTTTGGGGCACTGATACTTTCCTAATCGGAACCTGAAATCTGTATAACAACACTTCATTTACTTGATAGACAAAAGAACAATTGCACTTGAAGTAATGTGATTTCTAAATAGACACTGCCTGTCAAAAATAAATGCATTAGAAGTAAAATGTAGCTCAAGGAGACAATTAGCAAACAGAGGTGACACCGTAAACAGGTGCACCCATTATTCCCAAAGCTTGTGGCAATATATTCGCGTCTTTTAGAGTGATGGAAGATCATGTGACGGTTTGGTGAATTATCTATCGGCATCATCTGACTGATGAAGCCCGCCGCTGTTGCAGATCATTTAAAAATGCATCTCACAAATTACATGGTAGCTGGGAAAATGCAGGTTGCTTGCGTTTATTTATTTAATTTTTTTTTTCTTAAAGAACAATGCTTTTTCTGACGCTCTCGGCCGGCATCTGTAATTTTTTTCTTTGAAAGGATGGAGACCACTTCATTAGGCGGGGTGTACAGTCGGTTAAGGTTGTGCAAATTCATTACAATGTTTGTTAATGTAGAAACGTTTTCCATCCTGATTTTAGTGACATTGGCTTTTGTTGCTGTTGTTTTTATAATGTGCTGTTTCCGAAACATCTGCCATCCCTTGTTACCTGTGGGCAGAGGAGAGGGAACAGGCGCTTTCGAAGAATGTTTATGAAATCTTTTCTAAATGGAAAGACTTGGAAGACAAGAGAGGAAGGCTTTTAAATTTTTATTTCTGACTGTTAGAACTAAAAAAAAAAAGTCATTGCTGTGAAGTCAGAATTGACTCAGAGTTGACCCTCTATTGAATTTCTAAGGCTGTACATCCCTCAAGAGGAAGCTGTCCCTTGCTGTTGGATTTGAACCACTGGAGACATTCAGCCTTTGAATCCATCAGTACAACTTCCTAAGACTACACCCCGACAGCTCCTCTTAGGTCTCAGTTTTTCAGACTGGATGACTCGCCGTGAGACAGGCAAAAGGGGCCTACTGGACAGAGCAGGTGAAGAAAAGCTAATCATGAAGGAAAAATCTTCTGCACTCCTCCCTGTCTGGGCCCTGCAGCAGACAGCATCCAGGGATCTAGAAACCTTTCTTGCTATAGCATGAGAGGTTTTGGGGGACCTACGATGTTGCCAGTTACTATTTCTTTTTCTTGCTAAAAGTCTCATGAAAATGATGTTTCCAAATTAATCTGCCTTTGGCTTTTTTGGGAGTAAACATGGTGTAAACAGCTGACATGCCTGGTGACAATCCAAAAGACTGGTGATTTAAGTCAGCCAGGGTGCCTCCAAAGAAAGGCCTGGCAATCTCCTGCAAACCACTGGCAGCCCGGTGGAGCACATTTCATCTCAGACATGCATTGGGCCACTGACAGCAACTGTTACTGACTTTTCTAGGTCTTCGCCAGTCACCTCAACTCAATCAATTGCTGTTGAATCAGAATCTCCTTACTTACAGCTGACTTTTCAGATGATTTTTGGTGGTTGTAAATGGTATGGGAAGAAATTGCCCATATTTCTCCTGAAGAGCAGTTGGTGGATTTGAATTGCTGGGCTTTGAGTTGACAGCAGGGCTCCCTTCCCACTAGGCCACCAGAGCTCCCTGAATAAGTAGTAGCTGGAAAGAAATCTGTAAATTTAAAGGTAAAATCAGTTTATTAGAACATTGAGGGTCAGCAGTTCAAATCCATTAGCTGCTCCTGGAGCGGAAGATGGATAGTCCCCTCTTCGAAAGATTTACAGCCTCGGAAAGAAACCTAGTGAAATGTTGTTACTGTGCACCCAGATTGACTTGACAGGAGCAAGTTGGTGTTTATTTGCGTTTTTTTTTTTAGTGTCCAGACAGATGAAGGAAGAAAGCGCCACTATTATCTTACAATATTCCCAACGTCCTGAACATTTCTGCTGGCTTCCCGGTGGAGAGATTTCTCTCCTGTTTGTACACGTCTTTCTTGTTGTTCATCCACAGCAGTTCTCTGTGCAATGACCCTGTTTCTGTCTTGAACATGGACAGTGATGCATTTCAGTGAGATATAGAGTTTGTTATTCTGTATCTCCCAGTTCTCTCTAATTTCTCTCTAATTCATAGCAACCCTCTGGACAACGGATCAAAACTCTGCCCCATCCTTATAATCTCCGCTGTGTTTAAGCCCATCGCTGAAGTCATTACTTCCAGCCGCCTTGTTGAGGGCTTTCCTCGGGAAATTGTCTGAGGGATTTCTTTCTCTCTGTGTCCCAGGACCTGGCTGACCGAGACTCTTGCAGGTCAGTTAATTTTGTGAGTGGGGATCTGGCTGTGAGGGAGCGGCTGCCCTGTGCCAAGCACGCTTCCTGAAGAGCTGCCTGGGCAGGCGCTCTGGACTTTCTTGGCCATCAGCTCATCAGGAAGTGGTGACCAGAAGGCTGCTTAAGGATCCCAGACCTCTAAGCACTGGGGCAACTTCCTGATTTGCAGAAATGGAGGAGGGGTTTCCTAGGCTGGGTTCATGAAGGATCCATCCAAACGGTTCTTTTCAGCACCCAAGGGGATTCAGCACCTCAGCCTGCGCTCTTCTATGGCTCAGCCACATTTATTTGCATTTAGAACCTGGGATAAGGGGGGATGTGAAATAGAAGTTATGAATGAAATGTGTACGTAAGCATGTTCTTGAGCTTTACACACACACACACACCCCAGTGAAAATGTATCTAAATATTAACGGCAACTGCACTGGCTGGTCTTATTAGCAACTCTTTTCTACTTTGCCATATTTTACATGTTCCAAAGTTTCTACAAATGACCGTCTATTATTACTTGACTCACTAGTCACTTTGGTAAAGAAAAGCCCAAACTTCTGTAAGAATGTATAGAAGTTGCATTTTTCACTTCCAAGAAGATCCATGGGACCCACATTTCCAGTGATATTGCTGAGAACATGCTTCCTCTAAGTTTCAGCTTCAGAAAGCACATGCATTTTTTTATGAGCAAGTTCTGCCTTCAGAATGACCTGACCCAAAAATTTTTTTATAAATATATGGGGTTGGTTTTTTTCTTTCTTAGCTCTAAATTCTCGAATGTAGGTTGTATATCCTATAAGGAACAAAGTTCTGAAACTTCTTAGCCAGAACTCAACTTTGCGGGATTTACTCTTTGAGCTTGGAGAATCAGGACCACAGTCTGGAGGGGCTATCTAAAGAATGTTCCACATCCTACTTAGGGAGCTTTGGTGGCCTAGTGGTAGGAATCTGTACTACAACCCTGAGGGTGCATGATTTGAATCTCCACCCTGGGGAGAAGGATGAGCAATCTCCTCCCATATGATTAATAACCTCTGAAAACCCACAAGAGGGTCAGCTATGGGTCATTTTCAACTCAGTGGCACTCAACAACAACAAACAACATCCTCCGTGGATGAATAGCAAATGGGGTCTTAAAATCTTGTGAATAACCACTTAATATACAACTATTGGTCTGTCCTCATCAAGAGCAAAGAAGAATGGAGAAAATCAGCTTCAAGGAAACTTCATCCAGAAGACTCATAGACGCTTAAACCAGTGCCTCTGCGACCTGGGCACCAGAGGAACTAGATGGTGCCCGACAATACTACCAACTGCTCTGATTAAGTTCGTAAAAAGAGTCCTGGACAGAGATGGGAAGAGGAGGGAAAAATGTAGAACAGAATTTAAAAGCAACAACAACAGCATAAAAAGACCAGGATTATTGGTCTAATAGAGATGTAGTGGAACCCCTGAGGCTGGCACCTTTAGACACCCTTCAAGCCACCGAACTGACCTGAGGGTCATACAATAAGAAGTCAGTTAAATCAGGAGGGAGGAATGTGCTTCTCATTCAATGACATGAGACTGAATGAAGCATTTGCCCAGAGACAAAACTCAGAAGGCAAAGAGTGCGAGGAAGGAAGGACTGCAGGAAATGGGGAGTCAGAGGAGAAGTGTGGAGAGAGCAGTTACACTCACAGGCTTGTAACCAGCACCACAAAACAAAGTGCACAAACGAATTGTGAAATAGAAAATGAATTTGCTCTGTAAGCTTTCCCTTCAAACTGCATTAAAACAAAGAGATCCCCAAATGACCTAGCCCTACCCAATCTTCATAAAATCTGGGGGGTGTGTGTGCCACAAAATCAGCACAATCATAATGAAAGACACAAGTGGGGGTCATGTAGATAATTTTGAATTTTCTAGTGGATGTTTGTATGTTGCATATTATTGAGTTGAAACTAATGATAGGTGACCTATGGGGGGTTTTCAGAGACAGTAAATCACACAGGAGGGGATTATCCATCTTTCTCCCACAGAGCAGTTGGTGGATCTGAACCACATACCTTTGTGTTGGTAGCACAAACTCCTTCACAAAAGGATAAGGGGAAATAGATGACATTCATATTGAGAATATACTTAATTTAATGTGTGAAAAAATGATCATTTCATCATGAAAAAGCACATGAAAAACATTAACGAGCTATTTCCCATTCTTTCAAATGTGCTGTGTGTTTGATGCCTAGAACAAACACATCTCAAGCTGACCGGTACAGTTCAGGTGTTCAGTAGCCAACATGGACACAGGAGGCTCTCTGCATAGCAGGTGTGACTGCAGCAAGGTGTGGGTGGGTAAAATAGGAAACCAGCACTTTCTGCTTTGCTATTTCTCATTCAAGAGACACTGAGATGTCCTGGTGGTGGAGGGCATAATGTATTAGGCGAAACCCCAAGGAGGTGAGCTACGAGCTGGAATCAAGTGTGTTCTTCAGGGAGCTGGAGACACCTTGTGATCTCTTTATGCTGTGGGATATCTTCTGTACTCATTTTCTTCACTTGTGAAAACCTTTAAAAGAACTTAGGCTGGTCTTCGTTGGTCTTGTACAGTCTCTGGGGCTGCCCTTGCGTTGAATGTGCTATCTTGTCTTGGTCTTAGGTGGGATCTGGTACAGAATCCGGGTAAGGATGGGCAAAGACATTGGGTAAACTGAGGCTTGGGGAGGGCCTGCCACACCTGGCAGGAAGAATAACCTCACAGGGGCATCCACTCTGGATACTTCAAAGCTCAGGAGTAATGATGACATGACATCTTGATGTTAGTCTCCTGAACCTCATGGGAAACACATACCTGTGGTTAAACTTCTTGCCCTAAAAAGACTTTGTCCTGGCATCTACTTTGCCCTCATTTGGGTCACTATTTTGAGATGAGAGGTAGGAAACCATGTGCAGACGATACCTAGGTTTGTGAGTGCTTCTGGGGACACACATGTGGGGCTTGGCTTGTGTCTGAGTGGTGGACCCTGGATTCCTCAAAGCCAGAGGGAAAGCTGTGAGGCTGAAGGGTTCTTGGGTTCTGCCATGTAGTCAGCCTGCCTGGGTGCAAACCCTGCCTCTTAGCTTTGAGTACGGTACTCTTCTGCTTGGCCTCAGTTTCCCATCAGCAGACAAACATTGTTATGCTCGAGGACTGTTGTGAGGATGAAGTGGGAGTTCGTGTGAAGTACTTTGAACCTGGCTGGCACATAGTTTTAGGATCTTAATAAATGTTAGCTGCCATTGCTGAGGGCTCAGAAATGCTTGGGTCAGTGTTGGAATCCCTGCAGAAGTAGGAATACATTTCTGGGTTGTAGATATCCAGTTTACTGATAACTTGTTTGCCCTTTAATGTTGTGTAAATCTGCCCTCACTCTGAACTAAGTTACTTCTAACAATTTCTTCATCAGTCACCTTCACTTGTTGCATGTACAACTTTTAACAATTGCAAAGGCTTCAGAGCCTTTTCTTGTACTAAAATAAGGCTGGATAAGAAACTTGGGCACCTGTGCCAGTTTATCTTTAAAGTCAACTTACAGACACTCGTAGGAATTGGTCTTGTCCGTGACCCAGCATCTGCTCTTATCTGGATCTCATTCTCTGTGTGTAAATAAACGCTGGCAGTGAGCGGGCCATATTTCTTAAACAGCTCCAACGCTCCGATCTCCTGCACTGTCAGGCTGGACTGAATGTTTCCCAGCAAGAACATTTTCCTCTCTCTCTTCACTTTCTCTTCCCCTCTTCCCCTTCACAGGGCTGTTTTGACTATGAATTAATTGTAGGTTGGGGAACTTGCGGCAGTAATCAAAGCCAATAAACTTCAAAAGGATGCAGAGGACCAGGGCCACCAGGGGAGCATGGAGGGACAAGTGGGGCTCCTGGGGGCTCAGGGCGGATGGAGGGGGCTTCCCTTGTTCCTTCAAAGGGGACAACAAGTGCTTCAGATCGCTGCTTAAAAGCTCAGATGGAAAACTTTGGAAATCTGGGCTAGAGGCGACCATTTCCAAAACAACTATTTTTTATCTTTTGCCAGCAAACATGAGCCCAGTGGAACGTAGAGTTAAACTTGGAATTTCTTGGCAAGGGTTAATAATCAATGTAGCTCTCCTAACAAAGGAGAGCCTGCCTTATTATACTGGGAAAGTTTTTTTCTTAACTGTCAGTGAAGCAGTACTAATTATTACTCCAGTGTAAATGAGGTCATTTCCTATTAAGAGAACAAAATGCCTAGCCTCGCCTTGCCAATTCATACCAACTATTTTTCACACATACTCAGCTTTTTAGGTTTTTTTTTTTTAAATTTTGATAAAATCCATTCATTTGTATTAGAAAAGTGCAAACCATCGCAATAATAGTTGTCCATGATTACCCAGATGAGCCTTTGTAATGTGTGGGTTGTTTGAATACCATGTGTTAGCTACGGAACAATTAGGCAGCTGAATGGATCTTTAAAACAATCGGATACTTTTATCTCACTGAAAAAAAAATACATTCCTTGGATGTGTACTGTTAAACCGTAAATTCTGGGGGACATTAAACACCCATCAAGAGGAGAACTTTTGGGTATATGTTGATCAAGGACAAAAAGACATCCAAATATCTTGTCTTCGTGTTTTCATTTTTTTATGCAAGCAAAAAGATTTAAGGAATATTGTAGCAAACAAAGGGTAATTGTTTTAGCCCAGATGTTGCTTTTGCACAACAAGCAGGTTACAATGTTCCCACAGAGCTGATGAGCCCAATCAGGGAAATGATTAAAAATTGATTTTGTCCCTGTAATTACAGTATGTAAACTACTTAGCTTGGATTGCAAAGGAAGTGATTTTCTAATTACGTATATACTCTGGTGTCTAATGATTGGTTTTTTGAAGTAATGAAGAGAGAGCTCTAACGACTCCTTGGTGTTCTGTTGTTTAAGAAAGACCATCTTTAGAGTAAGCAGCAACAGACAAAGAGTTTAAATTGAATTTTCAACACTGTTAATGTGCACATGGATTTGTTTATTAAAGAGACAGGGATGTAATTTGATTGGCTCTGAGCATCTTGGCTTTTTTTCATGCCAAAGCATGTAAAAATACATGCACCGGGCAGGCATGCTGCGGAGGAACAGCCACCCCAGGGCTCTTCTGTCATCCCAGCGCCTGGTCTGCTATCACGGGCTCTCAGGTTCCCCAGTGCGTCTGATGTCTGCGCATCCTGAAAGTGCTGAGATCGAACAGGTATCAAATAGCTCCCCATCAAAGTTACCTTTGTTTTAACACCAGAGGAAAGGCTTCCTTGGGAAGCGTGTCTGGACAGTCCAATGAACCCCATGTTATAATATTTCAGCTGCCTCATGTAACACTGGCCTCCAAGTCAGGGTGGCAGTTGATGCCCCCCCCTACTTCCATGCATACTCAGGCACATGTGTACCCACATGCATGTGGGCATAAACACGAGTTGGTGTCTGTGTTTGCAAGCCTGACTGGGCTGGGTTGTGTGGGACCCTGAGGAACAGACTGATAGGGTTTAGGAAACAATGTCTTGAGTGTGAGGTGCGTGTCCCCTGGCTTGAGGCTTTCTAGGGCTCTGAAGAAGACCAGATCCTTGGGTACCTTCCTGGGTACATTCTAATAAGACATTAACTGCCAGGCTCCTGGAGAGTAAGTTCCCCACGGATGGTGTCCTCTCAGCCCCTCACACTCTTTCTGAGTCCCGTTTGCCGTTCCAGAGGGTCAGTGTGAGTGGACGGAGACCCAAGTCCTGTGCTAAGCTGGTTGACAGTTGGTGTCCCTTGCTGCCGGGGGCCCAGCCAGGATGGCACAGCATGAAGTGAGAATCCTTCCTGGTTTCTTATTGAGCAAGTCCCCTGACTCCACACAGAAATGCATCCTGAGTCTGGCTGTATCTCCATCTCCACAGCTCTCACCCACTGCAGACTAGGTCAGCCCCCTGTTTACCTGGACATCTGAAGAGCCTCCACTCCTGTCCCTCACAGCCTCTGTTCCCCAGGGCAAGAGGGATCCCCATACGGTATAAATCAGATCATGTGCGGTTCTTGCTTAACACCCATCATGGCTCAGATTAAATCCACATTCTTCCCAAGCTCCCGGAGTCATTCCAGTGTGGCCTTAGCTAGCCTGCCTCACCTCCTACCCCCCGCCCCGTTATCCTGCTTTCTGCCCAAGGCCTGGCCACATGGACCTTTCTTGGTCCTCAGGCACACTGTCTCTTCCCTGCCTCAGGGCCTTTGCACTCACTGTTTGCAAAGTTTGTCCCCCGACTGCCAGGGGACCACCCCTTCACTTTATCCCGGTCTCTTGTCAGACTTCATCCCCTAGGAGAGGTCTCCTCCGACTGCCATATCCGATTAGCCGTCTTGCTCATGCCATCTGTTCTCTGGCTTAGTTTTTGTCTTAGAACGTGCTATTCGCTGACATTATGTTTTATTTTTATTTGTTTTTCATTGGATGCTGCTGTCTAGAATGTGGGCTGCACGAGGCTGGAAAATCCAAATCCAGCCAAGTGCTGGCACACGGGGACACCTGACAGATGATTGGCTAGAGCGCCCCAGGCTTGTTCCCAGGCTCCCCGAGCCCCTCTTCCCCCTCCCCTTCAGCTCCTTCTCCCTCTGCCCATTTTCACTTAGATACCCCCTGGCTCCTTCAGTCTTCTCCCTTTCTCTTGGAGTTGCACCCCTTGCATTCTTCCACACCCTTCACAGATCAACATCTGAGCCCTGGATCTCTCCTTGCCTCGTCCCTGGCCCACTGAGGCCTGGCTTTTGACTTGCTGACCGCCTGCACCTGCTTACGGGCTCAACTTAACTTTGCCCACCCTGCTGATGGGCCCATCCATGCTGTGCTCTCTCCATCCTTTCCGCCAGACCCTTTCCCCGGGGGTTGTTTCGGGACCTTAGCCTGAGACTCTGGCACACAGTAGGTGCTTAGCAGAGTTCAGTTACTGAATGAGTTGAGCTCTCAGACTCATTCTTTCTGAGGTGCTGACAGCAGCGGGTGGCCAGAAGGTGTGTCTTATCTGTGTCTCAAAGAAGCAGGGACAGTTGATGTATTTACCAAAACCCATCCTGCTGTCACTGAGCCCATTCTGGTTCATACTGGTCCTCCATAAAGTTTAAATTGGCTGTGAATCGTGAGAAGACGCTGCTCCTTGACTGTTTGAGTCCACCAGCTGACCTTTTGGGTGATGTCCAACGTGCAGTGCACTGCGCCCCCAGTGCTCCTCAGCATCCAATCACATCTGGAGATAGCGCTTTTGCTGGGGTGGCTGCCGTCCAAGCCTGTGGACACCTAACCAGGTTTTGGCTGCCTCTGTAGCCTGCCCCACTCCCAGGCTCCTGTCTAGTGATCGTGGCAGCAAACTGGACTGTGGACAGTGGCTCTCAGGGGCACCTCACCCCAGCCCCTTCCGCATGGGGACCTTGTGGGAAGAGGGAAGGGGAGCAAGCTCTTGATCTGCTAGCCCTCGAGCCAGCGACCTGTCTGTGGTTACGTTACTGACTGTGTTGGCTTAGATGGGAGTTAGTTACTCGCATTCGTCGAGCTGTTTCTTTGATCGGAGAAGACAAAATTACTGCCTTCCCACTTCCTTCCTTCCTTCCTTCCCACCCCGGAATCCTCAGGTCACCCGCAGTCCAGTGCCATCACCTTTCCCAGTCAGCAGTGACTGTAACGCCGTCAGGCACCAGCAGCCCACTTTAGACAGGGTCAGAAGGCACATACAGAACGAACGTCCTCTGCTTTCCCGAGCTGCTGGCCCGGGCTCTGAATGCTGCATGGGCACGAATGCTGAAGGCTGGGCCAGCAGGAAGCTTCTGGGCTAACCTTGCCCTTGGGTTTCCCCTTTAGATACCCTCGTGATGTGGGAGACCACTTACAAGGGCCAAGTTCCCTCTGTACCCATAGAACCAAGTGAGGGGCTTTCAGTGAGGCAGTGTCCACCTGAAGGTCCTGCATCCCTCACTAGCCAATAGTCTGGAGCCATCGATGCCCTGACCAATGGCACAAAGCCCAAGAACAAGCTGTGTGGGGCTCCCTAAGACCAAGCCTCCCCTATGTTCTCATTGGGATTTACGAAGTGCCCAAGTGAGATCCTCTGGAGAATAGATCTGGGAGTTTGCAAGTCACAAGTCTGGATGTAAAACCTGAATCTGTACCTCCCCTGTGGTATCCTCCCTTTCCCAAAGAAGGAATCTGAGCAGAGAAAATATGTCTTTTCAGCCAACCAGGTGCTGGAAACCTGTTTAGTTAGAATGGTATCTTGGAAAGCGTAGTATAGACCAGTGCTTGTTAATCTTTAGATTTTAATGGCACATGATACAGAAAAGTAAAGATGTAAAAGCTGCTCTGAGATGAGAGAGAGAGAGAAAAATGAAGAAGAAGAAGAAGAAGAAGAAGAAGAAGAAGAAGAAGAAGAAGAAGGAGGAGGAGGAGGAGGAGGAGGAGGAGAAGAAGAAGAGGAGGAGGAGAAGAGAGCGAGAAGGAGTAAGAGGAGGAGGAGAGGAAGACCAGGGGAGAGGGAAGGGGGAAGAGAAGAAGCCAGAATGAGAGAGGGAAACTTGTGTTTTCTTGTTGCTGTATTGTTGAGAGGCAAACTTAGGTCTTCTGTCTCAAGATGTTGATGCTGTTATTATGAATTGCTGTCCAGTCTGATACAACAGGTAACAATTGCATGTGTAACAAGATGCAGTGTTCCTCAGTCCTAGGCTGTCTTCATGACTGTACTGTGAGTCTGTTGTCATGGCCACTGTATCCACCTGTCTCATTGAGGGCTTCCTTTGCCTCTGCCAGCCTTGCCTTCCATTTGGCCAACCATGATGCTCTTGGGCTAGTAAGCAAATCTTCACTTTGCTGCCTACACTTCTGAGTACCTTTTAGGTTGTGTTTCTTCTAAGATTGATTTGTGGGTACTTCTGCCATGTAGAAATATGTTTACAAATTACACCATCCCTTTTGAACTTTGAGAAAATGCTTTAAAGTATACAGTCAACACCTTTTTGTTGCCAGAGGTAGAGAGAGAGGTATTTTGGAACTGAATGAAATTTGCAGGCCAGTGGTTTGATTCCCAAAGTTCTGGGGCTGGGGCTGCTTCCATGGGCTTTAACTCTAAGCACATCTCTTATTTTCAATTTGTAGACATATCCTTGATTCAATACTTGTCTTTTAAAACCCCTTTCCTTGCATAATAAAAACATGGCAAAACAAGTTAGATTCTGGGCCAGAGGGATGAGCTTGATTGAAGCACGACTGCAGTTGACTGATGCAAGCAAAGGTTGGGGTTTGCCTTGATCACCCACATCCATGGCTCTCAAACCTCTGTAGATGAACATCTCAGCCAAGGATGCAGGTCCTTATCTCACCCAAGGATGCTGTAGTAGATGAGAGCATCTGTGAAGCACTGAACTTCAGTTCTTTTTTTTTTTTTTTTTGGTCTTTCTTATGAACTTCAGTTCTAAAACTGGAAAAAAGTAAAAGATGTGCCTGGCTGTTGCTGTCCTAGTCCTGATTCAGGAGGGAGGGCTTTGATGTCAGCCAGTAACCCGAAACTCAATCTATGCCGAGTCCTCATTTGGACCCATTGAATACTTCATGGTCACTTGAACAGGCTTGGCCAATTGACATCAGGATAGGATTTTGTCAACTCAACTTATAGCTGTTGAGTTGGAAGTGATTAATATTTGACCTTCTGCTGGGTTTTCAGGGACTATAAATTGCATGGGAGCAGATTGACTATTTAGGTCCCAAGGAACAGCTGGTAGATCCGAACTGCTTACCTTTGTGTTAACAGCAAAACTCCCTATTGAATGCCCGTAAATCCTAAAAGAGGATTCTTCACACATACCTCCTTCACCCTAGGAAGTCTAGAGTGAGCACTCTAGAGAATGGATACAAGACAGAAGTTGAGCAAGAAGAGAGAGGTCAGGGGAGAGCACTTTTATTTGCCTTAATTCCTTCCTCTGATCCGTGTACAAGAAGAGCTGTTTAGACCCTTCACCTCTGCTTGTTTCCCAGGTGGTAATTTCCCACTGAAAAGAAGCTGAGCAAATTTGCTTCATTGATGCAAAGGTCGCATATTTCCCATTTAAAAAATTGTTCAAAGAACTGGGACAATGGGGTTATAATATATTTTTAGCCTCTCAATCAGCCCAGCAAGTTGCTACCTTGCATGAACGCTGTTTATGTGTCTTATTAAAGTCAATGTGTTTGACATTTACCAAGTCTAACAGGTCTTGTTTTTGCAGTTCCTGACCACCACGGCTCTAAGAATATCCTTCCACCAGAAGGGAGACGGCTTGCTTTAAGACTTGCCTGGTAAGGAGCATTGTTTTGTGGTTTGTTGAAATGTTGTCTGTCTGGGAGTTTGTGGGGGGATCCAGGATACCTTCTGTTGATGTGTTTTCTGTCTGGATGTTTGTAGCAGATTCCAGGATACCTTTTATGTGTCTTATAGATTGCTGTACTGAGTAAGAATTCTTCCCAGGAGATTAATTTTATTCCATGGCTGAGGTGGGCTGGAGAGAAGTATCTGGATTCAAAAGACTTTTCGATCCGCCTTGAGTCTCAGGTCTTCTGGATTGAACAGGCGTATTGCTGGGTTCTAGAACAGGGCTACAGACGGGCAAACCCCTACCAAGGGGACGCCTTTCTCTCTTTTGTGACATCCTTAGGAATCACTGTCCACTTGTCCACAGTCTGTGATCAGGACTGGGGGACAGTGAGGCAGGCAGCTTCTGAAAGTGAAGTGACCCCATCTGGACACTCTCTGAGGTCTGTTTCTTCATCGCCCAGCACGTGGTTCAATGACTTAGAGGAAGCCTGGCCCAGCCTAGCTTTGCGTTTGTCACCTCAGTCAGACCCACGATTACAAACCAATAATCGAGTGTTTCCTTGGCATTGAAGCCGATAAAAACTTAAAATAAAAACGAGAGGACAGTTCATGTGTTTGCTGTCTCCGGCCACCTCATCCGAGGCTGTTCATGCTGTCTCCATAAACTCACCCTCAGATCTAATTAGCCAAACCCACCTTCTCCTGACCACACACTCCGAGGTCACCACATAAACCAGGGAAATTGATAGCAGAATTATGCACTCAGAAATTAATTTTATATTGTCCTGAATATACATATATTTTTTATTGTGACTTTATCTGGGTGGAAAAGTGCTTACTTCTGATTTTGTGGATATTACTGACCGTGGATTACTTTTATTTTGGTTTTTACACAACAGTTATATTAGAAATTTGCTGTTTTATTCTTACCTTCTTAGTAAAAATCCTTTTATCACACAATGGGTAATTTATATCCATTACCAGGCCTTTCAATCCTTTTCAGTGGGGCTGTCAGTGCCGTTGGCACAGTAATGATTAATGTGATCTAATAATAGTGTGCCATTATATTACCTTAGTAAAACATGTACCAACATCCTATTCGGAGCTACCAAATTCATAGCTTCCTATAATATTTTTGTTGAAAGACAGGATTACTATTTTTCAAAGCTGATTTTTCCCCTTTAACATATTTAATGAAATTCACAGTTCTTTCCTTGGTAATCTCAGGCATGCGACTGGGGCTTGATCGGTGGATTTTACACCCGTCGGCACCATTGTGACTTGTCAGGCAAGAGGTTCTTTGGGCCCAGCGATCCACCGGAGAGATTATTTGTTCTTGTTGGACCTGGGTTGCAGTGCCTGGAAAGGGGGGTGGTGGGGTAGGAATGGCTGGGTTTCTGGTCCCTTCTGACTCATGTTCGGGAAAGTGTGTTTTAGATCAAAAGGCAAAAGAGGAAGTGGACTCAAAGCATCTTTTCTTCCCAGCCCTGTTTTATTCTCTCTTCTGTCACCTGCTCTGTTGTCAGGGGGGCAGAGAAGCAGCTTCAGACCAGAAAGATCCTTTCCTGACTCATCTATTTCTGCCCCAACTTTGACTTAACCTTTCAGAGTCTCACGCAGTGTTCTCAGGCTTGGCTGGAGTAACACTTTGGGTGGATGGTTCTGTGAGGTTGGGAGGCTGCTCTGTGCATTTTAGGATGTTTAGTAGGATCCCTGGCTTCTTTCCTCTAGCTGTCAGTAACAACTCCTTCCCCTGGAGTAGGACAACCAAAGATGTTTCCAGAAATGTGCAAGTGTTTCCTGGGAAGTAGAGTTACTACTGGTCTAAAGTGATAAGAACATCATCAGCAGATGCTTTTGAATTTCTTGTTGTTCTATGATGTAGGGTCAGAAACAACTCACTGCTAACCCTCCAGTGTGTTTTCAGGGACAGTAGATTGCACCAGAGGAAAGGGCCCATCTCCATCCTCCAGAACAACTGATGGGGTTGACCTGCATGGCTTTGAGTTGGCAGCACAAAGGAGTTCCAGAGTTTCCTGGTGCTTCCTGGGCCATCCTGGGCTTCTGAAGAGGAGATGTGTGGGCTAGGTCATTTTACTTGGTGGAAACAAGTTCCCTTTTCCTCTTTCCTCCTCTGTCACAGAGCCTGGTCCAAGTCAGAGCTTGAATCATCTCTTCTTCCACGGAAATCCCATCATAATCACAATCATGATTGATAACATTCCACCTTTCCAAAGGGCTTTAAAATCGGTGTCAATCAAGGATGGCATTATTGTAGTGCGGGCAGAATGTATTCAAACAATCACACACTCAAATCAAAGGAGAAAGATGTGTCCTTCTATCCTTGTGCCTTTGTGATGTGGCTTTAACCAACACCTCAGCCTCATGGACCCTTCAGCAGAAGAATAAAGGGAGAGGAACAGGTTCTGCCCTTGAGCACTTTTAGATCTGAAAGCAGCTTGAGTATTTGGGTTTCTTAGGGCTAGGAAAGGGGAGGGAGGAAAGTGCTGGAGAGAAAGAGAGATCCTTGTTTTTGATTCAGAACAAAAATTACTGCTGCAACATTGACTCGAAATATGCAATCAACTGAAATCAGGAAAAGTATTTTGAATACAAAATTTATATTGAAATATTTGAATCTCGATACACGTGCACCCATGTACGTGTATATATTTGAGTCAAGGACATGGGAGATGAGAAATAAAGCTTTTGTCATAAAAATAGTGCTGGCAGTATTTGCCCTCAAATGATTCTGAGGCGTTAGAATACATTTTTGTGCTGTTAACATTTCCTTAGGAGAGACTGTTTTTACAATGGATCCTTGATGATAGCAACAAATGAGAGAATGGCACTGAGTCACCTTTGTGCGAGGAGGGTTTCAAAGACATTGTGATACCGTGTTTTGCTCGTTTCCTTACTAGTTTTTAGCTGCTGTCTTCCTTCACACGGTAGGTCCAGTGAGGTTGATCCGTGTGTGTGCACTTTATTTGGTATAATTTCCCTAGTTTGTATAGTGGGCCCCGATGCGTGTTGTTATTAGCTGCTTTTACAATCACCTTTAATTCAAGTAACCCTATGCCCAGGGGGCTTGAACTGGACAAACTGTGATGTGTACGATTTTCATGGACTGAGTTTTTGCAAGTAAATGATCAGTCCTTTCTTCCTAGTCTATCTCAATGCATAGTCAATTGAACATAGAGAAGTGAACTTGTGCCATTCTTGGCTTTCAGCTAAGATCCATCTGAGATCAACAATGATACGTCTCCTCCCATGTCTTCTTTTGAATTCAGATTAAATGTGTGTTATTCCCTGCTGATTTGCTGCTGCGACTGTTTTTAAATTACCTTTAGCAATATTTTACTTGCATGTGATCTTAATAATGTTATTGTTGTGTAGCATAGAGTCAGAACCGACCAATAGCTGACCCTCTGGCAGGTTTTCTAGAGGCAGTTAATTGCACAGGAGGAGATTGTCCATCCTTCTGTAGAGCAGCTGGTGGCCTGGAACTGTGTGCCTTTGGGATTGTAGCACAGCTCCTTCCCACTAGACCACCAGAGTTCCCTGATCTTAATAATACTATTTGATCATTTCTGCATTTGGTTGCATTGCGTTTCTTTGGAAATGGCACAGATACGGACTTTTTCCAGTTGGCTGACTATATAACTGTCTTCCAGATTTCTTGTCATGAATTAGTAAGCATCTCCAGTGCTGCATGTGGTTGCTGAAACATCTCAATTTCTTAAACCTTGTTTTTTACCAACACTTTCAGAGCAGCCTGGGATTCTTCCTGCAATAACATGTGCTGTTGCTCATATAAGAACTCCTGAAACAGTTAAACATTGGCCAGGTTTTTGGCTTTGGTTGCTGTTCCTTCTATCTTCTTTAGATACCTCTTGCATTGCTTAATACTCCCCCTGTACATGTGAGCTCATTGTTGTAAATCAGTATGTCAGCCAGATTTCCTTTTTCACTGACCCTCAGTTTTACTAAGGGAACTCTGTGGCCTGGTAGTAAGGAGTTGCTTTGCTGACCCAAATACGTGGAGCTTGGATCCACCCGCTCCTCCTTGAGAGAATGATGGACGTTCTTCTCCTGAGTGATTTACTGCCTCTGAAAACCTGCTGGAGGGTCAGCTGTGAGTCAGTTCTGACCCAATGGTACACAACAACAAATACTACTTTATTAAACAGGCTATCTTTCTCTAAATATTAGCCCCTGTGAGTAACACACCCCACATATGTGAGAAGAAATCTCACCATCTTTGCTTCCAAGAAGCATTATAGCTACATTTCTAAGATAAATTTGTTTATGCTTTGGCAGTCCAGGACGTACTCAATAATTTTTGCCAGTACCACAATTCAAGAAGGAGCTCTGGTGACCTAGAGGTAAGTAGCATCACTGTAATCTCAAACATATGCAGTTCAAATCCACCAGCTGCTGTGTAGGAGAAGGATAGGCAATCTCTTCCCATGTGATTAACTACCTCTGAGAACTCGCTAACAGTTCTTACTCGATGGTACATAACAACCACAATTCATATCAATTCTTTGGTTTTCCTTACTCACTGCTCAACTTTCACATGGTATGTTGTTGTTGTTGCCATTGAGTTGCTTGCGACTCATAGTGACCTATGAGTGTACAAGAGCCCTAAACCTTGTTCCATCCTGTGCCGACCTCATTGTCTCCGACACACCCACTCTCATTACTCCAATCATTGACTCAATCCATCTCATTGAGGGTCTTCTTCTGTCGTGCTGTCCCTCCACCCTCCCAAACATGATGTCCCTCTCCAAGGACTGGTCCCTCCTTGCAACATGTCCAGAGTATATCAGACGAAGCTTCAGAATCCTTGCCTCTAAGGAGCAGCCTGGGTTCACCATCTCTAGGACGAACTTGTTTGTTCTCCTAGCAGTCCATGATATATTCAACACTCTTCTCCAGCACCACAACTCAAAGGCATAAATTCTCTATCATCCCTAGTCATTGTCCAGTTCTCTGACATATAGCATGCAATTGCGAAGACTATGGCTCAGAGTAGGCATACCTTAGTCTCCAGGCTGATGTTGTTGCTCCTTAATACTCTAGAGAGGGACAGCCGACTTTCCCAGTGCACTTCATCTCTTGATTTCCTGGCTACTGGTACCAAGAGTGTTGACTGTGGATCCAAGCAAACTAAAATGTAACAATTTCAGTCTCTTCACCATCCATAATGATGCTGCCAATTGGTTCAGTGGTGAGAATCTTTGTTTTCTTGATATAGGAGGCTGCAGTCCTTGATCTTCTTCAGCAAGTGCTTCAGTTCCTCCTCAGTTTCAATAAGCAAGGTTGTGTCATCTGCATAATGCAGATTGTTGATGAATCTTCCTCCAATCTTGAAGATGATAAAAAATACCATGACTTAGATTATGCCCACCACAGTCCTCAAAGTGATAGCATTGCTCTTTAAATAAAATTCTTTGCAGTAGTTTTGCCCAGAGTAATAGGTCACCTGGTTTCTTTTATGTATGTATGTATGTATGTATGTATGAATGTATTCATTCATTGTTGCACATTTTCTCCTCTTCCCTTCCCCCCCGCCTAACCCACAATGCACCCGTTGTTCCAGATTATTCTCATACATAATCATATATTTATTTCAAACAGTTCTTTCCCTCATCTGTTCTAATGCAGTGTTTATTATCTAGCCACTCTTTCCCCATTTCCTCTCCAACCCCATCATGTCTTTCCTATTTTATAACAGTGGTATTATACAGTATTTATACTTTTGTGCCTGAAATATTTCACTTAGCATAATGTCCTCAAGGCTCCCCCATGTTGTGTAATGTTTTACTATTTCATTGTTTTTCATTGCTGCGTAGTATTCCATTGTGTGGATGTACCAGTTTTTCTAACCATTTGTTTATTGATAGGTACTTGAGTTACTTCCATCTCTTTGCTATTGTGAATAACTCAGCAATAAATATGGATGTACATACATCTGTTTGAGTTGTGGCTCTTGTTTCTTTAGAGTATATTCCCAGCGGTGAAATTGCTGGGCAGATTGGTGTTTCTATTTCCAGCTTTCTGGGAAAGCGCCAGACCATCTTCTATAGTGGTTGTACCATTTTACATTCCCACCACAGTGAATATGAGTTCCAGTCTTCCCACAACCTTGCTGCTCTGTTGAACTTTGCTATTGTTGCTCGGGTGAGATAATATCTAATAGGGCTTTTTAGTTTGCATCTTTCTGATAGCTAGGGATTTTAAATATTTCTTCATGTGTTTGTATGCCATCTGAATGTCCTCTTTGGTGTCATGTCTATTCATTTCCTGGGACCATTTTGTGACTGGATTGCTTACATTTTTCTTGTTGAGGTGCTGGAGTATTTTATAGATTTAAGACCCTTATCAGACAATGTCATTACCAAATATTTTTTCCCAATCTGTAGGTTTCCTTCTTACCCTGTTGGAGAAGTTTGGGTTTGGGTTGTGGTGTTGTTTTTTTTTTTATGTGCATGGGGATTTGATTCTTAGAAGATCTCATTCATCTATTTTATCCTATCCTGGTTGTAGATTTTTCATTATATTTCTTAGAAGACTGTTTATGCTGTGGATTAGGCTTCTAGAATTCTTCTTAGCTTTTTTACCTCTAGGTGCCTGATCCACCTTGAGTTGTATTTGGTATAAGGTGTGAAGTGGGTGTGGGTCTTGCTTAAGTTTTTTGCGGGTGGTTTTCCAATTATACCAATACCACTTGTTAAAGAAACTATCCTTTCCTCACTTAACTGATTCCATCTCCTTGTCAAAGATCAGTTGATCATAGGTGGATGAGCTGATTTCTGGGTTCTCAATTCTATCGATCGTGTGTCACCTGGTTTCTTGCCTACAGCATCCATAGATGTTGCTTGTGGATCCAAGTAAAATGAAATCCTGACAACTTCTGTCTTTTCTCTCAATGATGCTGTATATTGGTCCTGTTGTGAGAAATTTTCTTTTCTTTATTGTAATGCAATCTATACTGAATGTTATAATATTTATAAGTACACTTCTTTCTCGTTTTCAGGAAATAGGATTGTTGGTCCAATTCTGATATAATTGAACAGCAAAAACCTTGTGAATATTAGTGATATATTTTACCACAGAATCTTACACTATTGCAACTTAAGACTTGCATTATTTTTTCCTTCAGTTTCTTAAGCCTGAGAAATGCAGAATGTGTTTTTCCTTTTGGCTTTTTTACTCCAGGTCTTGGTACATGCCATTTTACTTTACTAGGAACCCTTTGAAATCTCTCGTTCAAAAATTTCACTTCATCATTTCTTCCATCACTTTGGCTAGTCAGCGTTCAAGATCAAGTTTCTTCTGGGATCTATTTTATTTTAGCCTTTTCTTTCTTTTTAATGAGCTTTTGCTTTCTTTTTGTATGCTATCTTTGGTGTCACCCATCTAATATTTGGTCATTATCATTCAATGTGTCAAATCTCTTTTTAGGAAAGTCTCTAAATTCAGGTGGAATATACTCAGGGCTGTATTTTGACTTTTGAGGATTTGTTTTAATTTTCTTTGGCTTCATTTTGATCTTGTCTGTAAGCAAATGATAGTCCATTCTTAAGTTGGCTCCTAGCCTGATGAGATGGATTGACTCAGTGGTGGTGATGGGGTAGGTGTGTTGGAAACAATGAAATTGGCTCAAGATAGAGCAGGGTTCAGAGCTGTTGTACATAGGATCACTATGAGCCACAGCAACTTGAAGGCACAAAACAGCAAAACAAGAACAGCTTTATTCTGACTAATGACATTTAACTTACTAATGACAATGGACTCCTCCATTATCTTTACTTATAAGTGTTATATATACATATACATATACATACACATACACATACACATACACACACACACACACACACACATATATATAGAGAGAGAGACAGAGAGAGACAGAGAAAGAGACAGAGAGACAGAGAGACAGAGAGAGAGACAGAGAGAGACAGAGAGGCAGAAACAGAAACAGAGAGAAAGAGAGAGATCTCAAGCTCTGTGTACTTACTATATATGTTGTTGTTAGTTGCTGTCAAGTGTTGAGTTGAGTACTAATAGACCGGAACCCTTTCCTATCCTGTACCATCTTCATCATCTCTGACACACTCATTACTGCATTTACTGTGCCAATCCATCTTGTTGAAGATTTTATTCTCTTTTGCTGATTGTTCCAAGCATGATGTCCCTTTTTAAGAAATAGTCTCTTCTAGCAACAGGCACAAAGTATGTCAAATGACATTGCTCCATTATTGCCTCTAAGGAACACTCTAGCTGCACTTTTTCCAAGACATATGTGTTTGTTCTTTTGTTAGTCTCTGGAATATTTAGTACTCTTATCAAACACTACAACTCAAAAGTGTAAATTTTTCTTTCGTCATTCTTATTCATTGCCCAACTCTTTGTACTGTATAGCTGAACAAAGAAATGTATTTGCAATGAATAAATCATTGACCTTATAAAATTCTATCATGTGATCTCCAGTGTAATTTCTATCACTGTATTTTTCCAATGATGGTGGTGCATATTAGCCTAAAAGTTAGCTTTTCTCGCCGTTACGTTAGCCCCTTCTGGTCTCCAGCTACCTTAACAAATCATCAACAGCTGTGAGACTAGGATAAGAGAGTACTTGCCATACTGAGAAGCAAGACTTGAGAGGGAGACTGGAGCAAGACCTTGGTGAGAGTGAGACCAGAGGGAGACTCTGATGAGAGCAAGATCCTGGTGAGAGCAAAACCCTTGGTGAGAGTGAGAGCCTTGATGATAGTGGTGAAGAGACTATGGCACTGCTGTGGAAAAACTGTGGCAAGGTATAACCAGAGGAGCCCTGAGATAAAGGCCAGTTAAATGTTGCTGTTCTTGCTGGATGATGGGAGGAAAAGCTGACTGCTGAACTGAAACAAGAGCCTGGACTAATTAAGGAATTGTGCCTTGAGACTGCTGGACTAAAACCTGGACTTGCACTGAGTGATAGTCTTTGTCTCCCTCACTCTCCAACTTACTTCCCTAATAAACCCCACTCTCAGTACCACAGTCTATGA
Organism: Elephantulus edwardii; assembly: GCF_000299155.1. Taxonomy (NCBI): domain Eukaryota; kingdom Metazoa; phylum Chordata; class Mammalia; order Macroscelidea; family Macroscelididae; genus Elephantulus; species Elephantulus edwardii. The sequence continues at coordinate 11,258,037 of NW_006399812.1, forward strand.
GTCAACAATGAATAGGTAAATCTCTTGCTGCTGATGTGTCTCTATAGGCACCAAGAGGCTGGGTGACAGGTTCTTTATTTGCCTTCTTCCCTGGGACAGTGAGGGACTATGCTATCCTCACTCCCTCTGGCCCTTTCAGAGAGGTGTTCATGACCTCATGACCTGGTGCCCTGATGTTCTATTTTCTACTCCTTAAACAGGTGGCATAGTCCATAGGAAGTTGCACTGCTAACCCAAAGGTAGCTCTTCTCTGATCAAATCCACTTAGAGACCCTAAGAAAGAGAGACAGGTGCTATCCACCTGTTTGATTTGCAGCTTCTGACAACTCTGGAGGGTCAGTTGTGAATTGGTTCCAACATGATAGCAATGATTTTGGGGTTTGGTTTGTTTTTAGCCTTACACTTGTGTTTCCTATTTTTATGTTCCATGAACCGGAAATCGTCAATAGATCTATACTGCATATTTGAACAATTTTAGACTGGAGAAGTTGGTTATTTCTTAAATTTCTTAATCTTTGGTATTAATAGTTAGTGCATACATTTGGAAATAATAATATTAACTGGTCTTCCTATTAGATATAGGTATCCTATGACTGACAGTGATATACTAAGAATAGATCTTGAAATGTTCTCTTTGACGGAGAAGATATACCATTTTTTCTTATTTTAATTTGATGATATCACTTGTTTATGCATTCATACTGTTTTTATTTGAGTGAAAACTTACAAATAATATTGGTTTCTCATTCAAGCATTCTTAGACATTTGTAACCTTAATTCCAACTGAGTATTCACCCTTTTTCTGCTATTTGTTATTGCGGACACAGTAAATGATATGATTGTCCACTGAAAATGGACAAGAACAGTCCATTTCAGCTTATTAATGCCTCATATATTGGTCTTTAATTGTCCCATTTCATTTTTAATGACTTTCAGTTTTCCCAGATTTCATACTTCATACGTTCTATGTTCAGATTATTAATGGATGTTTGTAACGGTTTCTTTTCATTTAGAGTCACTCCATATCAGCAACTAAAGATCCCAAAGACTTTGCTTTGTCCACATCACTCAAGTTGACTGTATTTTGAGGCGGTTTTTCTTCCCCAGTTGTCTTTTGAGTACCTTTCAAACTGAGTGGCACATCTTCCATTCTTGTGTCAGACAATGTTTGGTTGTTATTTATAAGTCTTTCAGTGGCCAATTTTTTCAGAAGTAGACTGCCAAGACTTTCTTCCTCATCTAACTTAATCTGGAAGCTTCATGGAAAGCTGTCTAATGTAGGCAACCCAACTCATATTTGAATTGCAGTTGACATGGCTTCCAACATCACAACAACATGCAAGCCATATTGCTTGAGACCTCACTATTTCTACGATCTCTCGATTCCTTTTTCTCTTAAACATGTTTTAGTTGAACATGGTGCGTTTTAATGAAGCATTCTTATTTTCTCTTCTTTTTGTTTAAGTTTATAACATGGAAGAGAAAGGTCAAAGACTGTATGAGATAGTATCTAAAATTTTAACCTTAAGGACATTTTCCTGTAAAAGTATCTTTCAAAACCACAGAAAACATATACAAGTGCTTGGAACTGAGGATATAGAGGGATGGTAGGAGAAGCTGTTGGTATTGTGGTGTTGGCGAGGAGTAATGATGAAACTACAATGGACTGGCTAAGAATAAACAAATGTGTCTTTGAAGAGATGCAGTCAGAGTGTTCCTTAGAGGCAAGGACGGTGAGCCTGTCATGTATCTTGGGCATGTTTTTATGAGGGATCAGTTCCTGGTAAAGGACATAATACTTGGAAAGGTAGAGGGTCAGAGAAGGTGAGGAAGACTCTCAATGAGATGGACTAACAGTAACTGCAACGAATGGCTTGAGCACAGCAAAGAATGTGAGGAAATCAGGCAAGGCCTTTCTTGTGTGTTGAGTCACTATGACTCAGTCTCCTTGATAGCACAGCACAGCAACAACAAGGAAAAAGTGGCCTCTCTAACTGGACCATGGAATTTGTGAATTTCAGAAGACCTCCTGTCCAGTTGGGTATATGTTCCTGTCCTGGTAAAACTAGTTTATGTGCATTTCATGCTCTTTTAGGGCTTTTATGTGCCCTCTTTGGACTTGCCATGCTTAATCTCTTTGCAACTGGCCCTGTTCTTCTCTCCTGGAGAGTCCAGGAAACTCTGGGCTATGGGGTTACCATGCAGGGTGTGCTCAGACTGCCAGCAAGGAGGAGAATTAGAGTCCCCTCACTTTGACTTTCAAATTAGTGCACAAAGAGCATCAAATTGTGCCAATAAGTATATACTAAAGAAGAGATACAGACAACCTATTAACCTGGCAACCTATAGCCAGGCTGCCAATTCGGGAGTTCAAGTTCTTCAACTGAAACCCTGTCTTCACAGCTTACTACCAGAAGGCTTTGTGTCAAGGGACTTAGTTTGTTGGATCTCAAGTTTCTCACCTGCAAAACGGGAATGACATTTATGAAAATGTAGTAGGTCATTTACTTGTAGCTGGCTCAATCCATTCCTTTAAGAAATACTTCCCCTCCCACCTCCATTGTTATTATTTTAATCCGCCCCCCCCCCCGGCTAAACCATCTTTATTCCTTTCTCCCACTTTATTCAAGACTAACAGACACATAGGCCAGTTTCAGATAATTAGCCTTTTCCCCATAGGCTCATACCCATGTTTGGAACCCCGAGACATTGCCAGGCATGTAGTCTTTTCAGCACCCCAGGGGACCTTGGTTAGCAAGTTCGGAGACCATCAAAGAGGGTGGTGAGTTTTCGAAGTCAGCTTCCTCATCCCACCTCCTTTGAGGAGGAACACTGTTGACACACCACTGGGGGCTTGGGAATTACTTGGTGTTTGGGGGAGCACGTTCCTCAGATGGAGGCCACGTGGTCACAGTGGGTGGGAGCAGCTCTTAGAAAGGAATGGGAGGCCTGTGGTTTGCCTTCCACCCCCTTGTGAGGGAGACGGCTTCATGTCATGGCCCAGTTTGATATTTTTAGTTTTCACTGAAATGTAATGTTTTGCTTTTGGTTTATTATGCATGCAAGTATCTTGCTGATAAATTACATGTGTAATTGTACCATCGTAACCACTGCTAGTCAGTGACAACATGTAATTAAACTCAACCTCATAGTCATTGAACTTTTCCATCCCTGACAAGATCATTGACCACTCCAAGGAGGGATGGGCCTCCATGTATGAACCATGCCAGTGGCCCCGTGGCCGCGCTGCCCCTCCTGGCCCACATTTGTCTCAGTACATGCCTGTGCACATATCCAAGAGGGCTTCCTTTAGACAGCAGTGTGTGGGTTACAGCATTAGAGGAGTGGAGTGAGTTTCCCTCTGTTTCCATCTCCAGGTGGCATTTGCTGTTTAGTGGTGGCATTTTCACCATACAGGATAGATTTCAGCCATGGTCTCTTCAGTTACTTCCTGTGCTTCAGAAAGCTTGATATTGACTAAGGGTGGGTGACAGAAGGATCAATGCCTTTGGGTTATGGTGTTGGAGAAGTGTACTGAATATTCCATTAACATGCTGAAAGAACAAAAAGAGATGTCTTGGAGAAGGTGAAGCCAGAGTTCTCCTTGGAGGAAGGATGATGAAACTCCATCTCACACACATTGGACATGTCGCTAGGAGAAGCCAATCATTGGCTTCATGCTTGGAAGGGTGGCGCTTAAGTGAAAGAAAGGAAGACCTTCAACAAGATGAACTGTACCTTTTGACAATTCCACCAACAATGTATAAGAGTTCCTTTCTCACCACATCTTCTCCAACATTTATTACTTGCTGCCCTGTTAAACTTCACCACTGTTACTGGAGTGATATGGTACCTCATTGTGGTTTTGATTTGTATCTCTCTTATTGCCAGTGATTTGGAACATTTCTTCATTTGTCTGTTTGCCATTTGAATATTTTCCTCTGTGAAAATTCTTTCCATGTCTTTTGCCCATTTTGTAATTGGGTTATCAGTCTTTTTCCTGTGGAGGCCCAGGAGTATTCTGTAAATGTTTGTTATAAGACTCTTGTCTGAGATGGTATTATCAAATGTTTGTTCCCAGTCTGTAGGTTTTCTTTTCACCCTGTTGGAAGAAGTTTTGGGTGCACACATAGATTTACTCTTTAGAAGGTCCCGTGCATCAATATTATCCTCTTTAGATTATGCATTTCTGGTTGTATTTTGCAGTCTCTTTATACCTTGGACTAGTGCTTCTAAGCTTGATCCCATTTTGTCTCAAGTATTCTGGAAGGCAGTGTGACACTTCCTCAAAAAGCTGAACGTAGAAATTCTATATAATCCAGCTATTCCACTACTTGGAAATACCCTGAGAAAAGGAGAACTGAGGCATAAACTGAGATTTGCGCACCAGTGTTCATAGCAGTCATATTCACTATTACAAAACATGGAAACAGATGTCCAACCATAAACGAATGGATTGAGAAATTATGATACAATCACACAATGGAATACTATGCAGCACTCAGTAGCAATGAATTTGTAAGTTATTACCTAACTTGGGAGGGACTGGAGAGCATTATGCTGAGTGAACTAACTCAGTCCCACAAGGATAAATATTGTATGAAACCAATAAGGATCCAAGAAGGGTGGGAGTGGGTGGAAGCAGAGGGATGAGAATGTGCAAGGGGAGGGGGGGATTAATCATGGGGTTGTACAATTTGATGGAGGTGAGGGAAATTGAAAGAATTTGTTCTTAAAAACAATGTATTGAAATTTTGTAAATAAACTAATAGAAAAGAAAAAATACTTGCAGAATTTTTTTTTTTAAAAAGCACGCGCACACATACCCAAAACAAGATGGGTTGACACAGTGGCTGAAGCAATGGGCTCGCATATATCAGGGACGGTGAGGGACGGCACCGAACAGGGCAGGGTTCCTGACTGTAGTTATAGTGTCGCTGTGAGTCACGTTGGACTCAACGGCATCAAACAGCAACATCCAGGCTATCTGGTCTGAATTCCGGACCAGTCCACCTCATGCACAGCCACTACCCATCTGCCTGTGGAGATTTAGGGCTTGCTCTGAATAGGTTTCAGTGGAATGATCAGACTGAGAAGGACCGTGAAGAAAAGCTTGCCTATTTATTCTCTAAAATCAGTCAGTGAAAACGCTCTGGATCATAATGGTCCACTCTGCAGCTGATTGGGGATTGTGGAGAACTCAGCCTTTTGTTCACTTGTCCATGGGTTCTCCAGTTCTATGGAAGCAACAGCAACACCAGCTTGCCCAGGTGACTGTTGCTCCAAGTATGTTGTTGTGAGGAGCCCTGGCGTTGGTTCTGACTCCCAGTGACCCAATATCCAAGGGAACAAAACCTCGCCGGTCCTGTGCCTTCCTCACCATGTCTGCTGTGCGTAAGGCCGTTGCTGCTGTCACTGTGTCTCCATCTCACTGAGGGTCTTCTTCTCTTTCACTTACCTTCTCCTTGTCCAAATATGGTGTCCTTCTCCAAGGATGGGCCCCTTCTGACAACATGCTCAAAGCATGTTAGACCAAGTCTCACAACCTTGCCTCTGAGGAATATGCCGGCTGCACTTCTTTCCCAGCAGATTTGTTCATTCGTTAGGCAGGCTACGGTTTACTCAATATTCTTCATCAACACCATAATTCAAAAACATCAGTTCTTCTTTCGTTATTTTTATTCATATTCCAACTTTCACATCATTATGGAGCAATTGGAAATACCATGGCTTGGGTCAGGCATACTTCAGTCTTTAAAGTGACAGCATGAAAAAGACAAGAGTGAATAAAGCCCAAGAATGTTTCCTTTGTTTCTGAACCCTTCTATCCCCCGCCCCTTATACTATCAATATTTTTTTCCATTTTGCTTATATTGTAATTCTTACTGAGGTTGCCCTTATGCCCTTTCCTAAGAGTTGGCAAACTATGGGCCACAGGTCAAATCCAGCATGCTGCACATTTTGGGGAGGTATCTGTGGCTTTTATATTTTTAAGTGGTTGGAGAAGATCCAAAGAAGAATAATGTCTTGTGACACATGAAAAATGCATGAACTTCTCATTTCTGTGTCCATCAGTAAAGTGTTATTGGGCACGGTGCACACATTTATTTACACCGTCTTTGGCTGCTTTCATGATACAAGGGCAGAGTTGAGTAGTTGTGACAGATACCATGTGGCCACAAAGCCCGAAATATTTATTATCAGACTCTACAGAAAACATTTGCCGACTCTGCCCTCTGGTAAGAACTTTCTACCTTGTACCTTATTTAGCTCTCTCAGCAATCCACTTTGTAGACACAGAAACTGGGGTACAGTGAAGGCAAACAAGCTATATGAACCAGACATCTGGAATATATCCCCGCCCCTGGGACTCCGAATCTTGATTTCTCTACCTCGGGCCTAATCACTTGAGAATTCCTCTTTACAGGAGACTTTTTATTTGTGTTTCTAGTAAGCTTGAGTTGTTGGGTTTTTTTTTTGTTTTTTTTTTTTTAATAATAAGTGTTTTAATTGCCCAAAATGTGATGTTGTTGTTAAGAGAGGTGGTAAATTGAGGGCGAGGGTGAAGACAAGGAGGAGGGTCTAGACGAGCCAAGCTTTCATTTATCCTTTGTATTTAAACACTGAGAACTAAGCTTCTGGCACGATGGATTTTCATTTCTCCGAAAGAGGAGATAGTTTCAGGATGCCAACATGTCTTCACGCAAAGTCTTTTCTCAAGATTAGAAGAGAAGCTAACCCAATCAATAACTTCTTCTTGCATTAAAAAAGTAAGTTATTTCCATAACCCAGAGGAAGAAAACTGGGCTGAACAGGGGAGCGTGCTGATTGATGCCCTCTTTGGTTCTTTCAATCACACGTTGTTTGGGATGAGTCCTCGGTTAGACGTCTTTGGTCAGCCCCCATCTCAGACTGTCAGGACCTCCTCTCCCATTCCTCAGACGCCACCCCATGAATGTAGATGATCGCTTGGCCCTTGGTTGTTAATGAGAGACCTTGTGGTTTTCTCTCTCAGCCTCGTCCTCTTCCCTCCACACCAGGTTCATTAGCTGATGTGGTGCTTTGGTACCAGAGGAGCCTGCTGATATTTCTTGAGGCGGAGGACAAAGCACGGTTAGTTATTTGTTCTTTCTTCAAGGGACAGAAGAGTCTTAGTCCATTTTTCCTATTTGTTTGGATTAAGGAAATAATCTCTCAATCCAAGTGTCGAGGGGAGTTGAGGAGCTCCAGGAAATAGCTGGTCTTACGTCCATCTCAATCAAACAGATGGTGGCTCTGTTTTTATGTTTGGGAATGTGTGACATTTCCCCCAGTGACTACTGTATTTGATCAATAGGCTTCAAGCAGTCGCTCTGTGAAGGACAGCGGTGCGTTTCATGAACTTTTGGCTATGGTTTGAGTCCAGCAGAGCTGGGTTCTTTCCCTTTATCGCTTTCTGGCTCAGATCATTTCTGCACAAAACAAAGTCAGATAATTTGAGTCATAGGATAATAATGTGATAGGTATGTTAGCATATTGCAAGGAAGACGTTGAGTCTGTGCTTCACCCTTGAAAATCTGCAGGACTGACTCAAGCAAGGGGCCTTGTACCTACTAAGTGCTCGGCAAATGCTTGAGGAGTGAATAAGTTTGACAATTGCTCCTTCATGAGAGTAAGTGTGTTTTGGACATGAGAATATCAGTGTTCTTTTTTTTTTGTTTAAAATTCAGTTTAGTCTTGGTCTCAACAACCTGCACAGTTGTTGTTGTTGTTGTGTGTGCCATCAAGTCAGAACTGACTCATAGCTGACCAGCGGGTTTTCAGAGGAGTAAATGGCACAGGAGGAAATGGGACATTCTTCGCCCATGGAGCAGCTTGTGCGTTAGAACTGTTTGCCTTTGGAATTGCAGTGCAGCTTCTTACCCCCAGGCCACCAGAGCTCCCAGTGATGCTCTTATGAGTGGCCTGCACTCAGCAGTATAATTGCTGTCCTTTAGCAAGATATAACTTGAGATTATTGACCCTGAAAATGTAAACATAACATGTGCTGGATTCAGTCACCAGACTCCCACTTCTCTTCTCCAGGACCCCTGAGGGTGTGTGTGTGTGTGTGGGGGGGGGTGTATGTCTATATTTAAACACAACTTCAGTGTTTCTAGCACCCCAAATATAATCTGGGCCCCCATTAAGAAGATAAAATGATCATCCTGTTGATTCTGACTCAGAGTGACCCTCTCTCAGGTTTCTGAGGCAGTAACTCGTAATGGGAAGAGACTACCCATCTTTCTCCCATGGACCAGTTGGTGACTTCAAACCCCAGGGGATAGGCAGTCTTTTGGTTAGCCACACAACATGCTACAGACAATTCCACCAGAATCCCTAGTTTATAAGATTTACTATTGTTATGTACAGTGTCGTGCCAAAGGTAGGTGACTGTGATCCGCGGCCCTAAGGCCTGTTTTTCATTGTTTTTGTTCAAACAGTCTTCTAGGTTGTATAGCCCTGGTGTGTCCACTTGCCATGCAAAGGTAACTTGTGGTCACTGTGAAGCTAAACACTATGCCACTGATGTGTCAAATGTGATAACGGTTACCCATGGTGGACAGTGTTTGGTGGCGCTCCCTGATTAAAACACTTCCATAATAGCTTGCCTCCGGAAACTCTATGAACCGGGAGAAAGGATAAAAGTCGTGCATACAAGGACTTTTGTTCATAGGGTTGCTATGAGTCGCCTGCAACTCAATGGCATTTAATAACAACACAACACAGTGTCGTGTTGGAACTGACTCACAGCTGGCCCTCCAGGGGATTTTCAGAGGCAATAAATCACGTAGGACATTGACCATTTTTTCTCCTATGGAGCAGCTGATGGATTAGAACCACGTGCCTTTGGGTTGACAGTGCAACTCCTTACCAACCATCAAGCCACTAGAGCTAGTAAGTAGCAAATACCATTGTGTTTGAGACTAATCACTTTATTTTCTGGAATGGGTTTTGCAGAAAACTTAGGGGAAACCTCTACTAGCCATTCGTGGACACCACTCAGTTTCTGTTCCTTCCAGAGGTCAGCCTTCATCTATCCTACGCTTCCCAAGCCTAGGGGTCAGATGGCTGAGAGTAGCATCCCAGGAGAGGTGAAGACAGATGCTTGTGGGCAGGGAGGAAAGCTGATTCTACCCCTCCCCCTGCGGCAGTTGGGCTGGGCCCCCTTGGGGAAGTCTCAGCGAGTGCAGTCCAGCCTTCCACCCACAGGGGGAGTGGTTTGGAGTGTGTGGTATCTAAGGTTTCTTCCAGGTCAGAAACAGAGCAGCCTGGGTCTCAGGGAGGCACACATAAGCCTGTGGGGGTCTCAGGACCCTGCAGATTCCAAGTCTGATCTGAGGATGGATGTTCTGCACTTCTCACAGGCTCACTGATGACGCAGATGCTGCTGGCTCTTGGATCCCACTTTGAGTAGCAAGGGGCTAGAGTCTCAACCGTGACTTGAACCTCCCTGAGGAGCTCATGGAGGTCTGGGCCTCGGTGGGGGCTTGTGTGTTGCTCTGATGTGGGACTGGTATTAGTAGACTGTGCAGTATGCACACTGGCGACCTACTGGAGGGAAGCTGCACTGCAGTCCTGAAGGCACACAGTTCAAGTCCACCAGTTGCTCTGCAGGAGAAGGGTGGGCATTCTTCTCCCATGTGACTAACTGCCTCTGAAAACCCACCAAAGGGTCAGCTATGGGCTTGTTCTGACTTGACAGTACACAAAACAACAACAATAACAACATGAACCCAGACTGAAGAACTGGAGAAAAAGGCCTTGTGATCTCATTCTGAAAATGGTCTCATGAGATTCTGTAGATGTTGATGGCCCGATCCATCACTGATTGAGGGGATAGCACAGATCTAGGCGATGGGTGGTCCTGTTGGGCATGGGGCTGCTGTAAGTCACAGCCTACCTTCATGGCAGGTAACTACAAGTGTTCGGACTTCATCTCAGGTCAATTAGAGCCACTATCTCCAGATTAGATCTCTACTGATTAGATCAGTAGAGTTGCTCAGGTAGAGACAATTAAGGTCTGTTGGTGCATCTCGAAGACACGCGCTCCTGGAATTGCCTGATTCTGGAGCTCTGGGATGGGGCTCAAGAATCTGAATTTGGACACATTCATAGGTATCCCCAGTTCATGTCTATCCAGGAAGTGTGAATGTGGCCATATCTAGAAATAAGGTCTTTGCAGATGTGATCAAGTTGGATGAGATCATATGGGATTAGGTGAGTAGAGGGAGATTAAGGAACAGAGACACACAGGGAAGACACTATGTGACCATGGAGCAGAGATTGAAACCCTGTAGCTCAAAGTCAAGAGTTGGCAAGGATGGCAGACAACAATCAGACATTTGTAGAAACAATGAAGGATCCTCTCTTAAAGGTTCAGAGGGAGTATGACTCTGCCAGCACCTTGAACTTAGACTTGAAGCCTCCAGAGCTGTGACAGAACACACCTCTGTTGCTTCAAATCACAGAGTCTGTGGTGCTGTTAGGGCGGCCCTAGGAAACAAAGGCACCAGGCGGTGTTGATGCTGCAGCCCAGGTTCCACACTTTGGAACCTCTAGTCCTGTGTCACCAAGCAAGCTGATAGTTATCAAATAGAAAGCATAAGAGGGTAGGCATCTGGCGTTAGGTGTACCCCAGCTCTCCACTCGGAGTAATAGAGGACTTTCAAATGAAACAGATTTGTGGGTAGAAAAAAGGGTTTGAAACATACATTGAAAAGGTTTTGAAGTCAAGGCAAGACTTTTAGTCATGAGGATGGTGAATATTCATTTTCCAACTTGAAGAAAAAGCAGGCAAGCTCTTTGGCCATCCTCCCTGCCAGGTGTGGCCTTTTTGCCTCTAACCCTCCGTACTTGGCCTTTATGGTCAAAGTATCACTCTATTCTCCCTCACGGACCACAGAAGCTCACATCTGCTGGGAAGGTCCGTAGGCCTGGGGGCTCAGCTGGCTGTGAGATAAAATATGGTGTCTACTCCAGTCGCTCCACAAGAGAAAGAGAGGAATCTCCTCCTGTGCAAGTAAATGCCTCTGAAAACCTGCTGGAGAGTCAGCTATGCGTCTGTTCTCACCAAGTGATACTCAACAACAACAGTAGCAACAACAACAACAACAGTCTTTCTTCAATTGACTTCCTTCCAGGAGCCAGGCGGCACTGTCCCCATGTTGGATGCATGATCTCACTGACTCTTGTAACAACCTCATGAGATGAATATCCTTATCTCATTTTAGAGAAGACTGAAGACTACTGGATTCCACTCTCTAGTTTATGACAAAGGAGACACAAGCAGGGGCTGACTGGGTAAAAGGGAAGCTTATTTGGTTTTGGTTAATGGTGTGACAGAAAAGATGGTCCTGGGTGTTTTGAGAAAAGGCCCCTGTTGACATTTCAAGTTCAGGTGCTCCACTAACCAGCTGATGGGCTTGGGTTATATAACAGAGTCCAGTACAGCTGACCCCTCAGGTGAAGTTTCCTTTCTCCGTCCTAAGGTTTTTTTGGGAAGACTGGCCAGTGAGTCTCGTCAGAAACTCACTAGGCAAGAAAAGGGGCACATAGGACGCTTTGGGAACCAGCAGAGAGGAGAGGGATGCCTTCACACTCCAGGTCCTGCTCCTGTGGCTCCTGCCTTAGACTGCAAAGGGCTGGCTCAGCTGGCCCTTGGCTTACTCTCTGCCCTGGTCTCCTGGGGAATCAGAGGTGTGTCCAATATGATAGGATCTTGCCGAGACATCATGCTGGAGCTGATTCTTCTGCCTGCTCGCCTGGTAAGCTTGTGTCAGAGGTTGGGACTTTCCCCGATCAAGGCAAAGGGGATGTGAGTAGGAGTGGAGCCTCGCACAGAGCGTGAAGCCTTGGAGCGAGCAGGGAGAAGGGCAGGTCTGCTTTGCTTTTCATTTGAGTTACTTGCTGGCTTCTTACACTTACACTAGCTGGTGGTTGGCTCTGCAGAGATGAAGCTCAAGTGCAAAGCTCACGGAAAGGTGTTTACGGTTTGGTGTGAGGTTCTGGCCTGGGAAGGCTGGTCCGGTGGCCAGAGCCACGGGTATTCCAGTAACTCAGATAGAAGATGCTGCTTAGCACTCGGTCCACAACCCAGTCCAAGAGTCTTGCTTTTAGTTTGTCTTCGTTTCACCTTCAACTTACAACTAGATGGATTTAGTGAAAGGCTGACTTGGAAACTCTTCTGTGACATTATTAGACACTTTATTACCAAAGTATTTCTAGATGCAATTAAAGAATCTCTTAGTATTCCCAGCAATGATATGTGTGGGGAAAGTTTACATCCTGTTTAACGGAATTCCGACTTAATTGCCTTTCTTAATAGAACTTGTCTGACCCCAAGCCACTTCTCTCTTGAACCCTTGAGGATTTTATTACTGAACTTTCAAAAAAACATTGCTCAGACCAGACAGCTGATGCATTCTTGAATGGAGCTACGTCTTGTAGAAGAAGAGATAAACCTTTCCCCCGAGCAGAAATCCAGATGTGGCTGGCAAGGAAGGGCCAGCATGACATCTTGGTGTCCTGGTGGCCCAAGGATACGGCTGACTTTTTTCTCTTTGAAGCATTAGCAATTCTGATCTCCTCTTCGAGTGAATAGAGAGAATGCCAATTAGAGTAAAGGAGTTCTAGGTATTGGGTATGATTCCTCCCCACCCCTTACCAGCTAGTCCTTTATTGAGGCAAAATGAATAATGCGTACAAGTCAGCAGTCTGGTTGTAATATGTACAGGGAGCATGGTGGGGCTTAGTCATCAGTCTGCAGCAGCCCTATGTCCTTGTAAAGGCGTCCTTCATGAGCTGAGTTTTTGCATAGACATTTCCCTCCAGGGTGTCTGACAAATCCACAGAGTTGTGGTGTTGGTGAAGAATTTCGGAGACGCCATGGACCTCTCAAAAAACCCCCACCTCATTTCTCTTGGAAGGAGTGCAGCAGGAGTCTTCCTGAGAGGCAAGCATGGTGAGACCTCATCTTACGTGCTGTGGGCTTGTTAACTGGAAGGCCCAGTCCTTGGAAGTGACATCATCTTTGGGAAAGCACAGTGTCAGCAAAGGAAAGGAAGACCCTTGATGAGATGAGTTGACACACTGACTGAAGTAACGGTATCAGCACTACAGAGGTTTTGAGGATGGGGCCAGATCGACATGATTTCCTTCTCTTGTACATAGACATTGTCTCTATGGGCTGGAGCCAGTTGGACAACACCTAAAAACAATTAACTCCCAGTACACTTTCGCTCAAGAATGGGGGGCTAGTTCTAGGTACCAACGAGAAAGAAGACATAGGCTAGTCTACCTTTGCTGCTTGGTTGGGTTTGGACCAGAGAAAAGTGTACCCTGGTTGTCCTGACACAGGGCAACTCACATGACTAACTGCACTTCTTGTATTTCTTTGTCACTGAGTGCAGAGCGTCAAGAAGGCCGAGAGTGGAGTGTGGCCTACCATGCGGGCTTGGAGCTTCGTTTCTAGTCCAGAGCTTCTCAGAGGGAGGTCTTAGGAGTTTCCAGTTGGGCTTTGTCTACCCCCTGGCCCCCCTCAGCTTTGCTCGACACAGATGCTCCTGATGGCCTCTTGAATGAGGGTTAGTGGATGCTCTTAGTGCTCAGAGGGATGACTGCAGCAGCCTGGAGTTGTTTAAAGATCTTTGTCAAGTTACCAAAGCAGTCTCCTGCCGAAGAAGTTTTATGGAAATCTTGGAGACTTGGGACCAGGAAACATGCTTGATGGTGGTTTGGGGACTTCCAGAGGGACCCATGGCGAGTGTAGACCTCCCAAGGCAATGGGCTGGTCTCAGCGGCCCCGGCAGTGCGGGTGGCACTAGGGTGAGATGAGCACTGGCCACGAGTGCTGGTGGAGGCCACTGCCCAGCCTGCACCTCAGAGGCTGCTTCATGGAAGCTGTCTTCTCTGTAAAGGGCAGACGATGTGACTTAGGGGGTCTCAATTTTGTCACCAATGAAGGGTGAATTATGACTATATGAATTCTCAAACATCTACGCAGTTCTCAAGTTCTAGAATGTTAGAAGGGAACCCTGGTGTCTAGCTATGCTGTTAACCCAAAGACCGCATGTCTCAGTTGGTTCAGGTCCCTCAGCAGTTCTAGGGAGGAAAAGGATCAATCTCTTTCTCTTGTCATTTACAACTTCACACACCCAGTAGGACATCAGCTATGGTTGAAACTCACTTGATAGCAGTGAGTTTAGGGCATATCTAAGAACAACTTGCATTTTAGGCATGACAAGTTTAGTTTTCCGCTGACAGGGGCCTGGAAAAGAAGGAGCTGAAGCCTAAAAGTGTGGGTTTGGTGGTGTGAGGTCAATGCATGACAGTGGTCTCCATGAAAGAACCTTTTGTTCTTTATGTAAATCACTTATTTTAAACACCCTTGGATGCTCCTTTGAGAAAAGCTATACCTAACTCAAAACCCCTTGCCACTGAGTCAGTTCTAACTCATAAAGACCCCCCTTGGAGAGAGTAGAACTCCCCCATAGGATTTTCCCAGGCTGTAATTTTTACAAAAGCAACCCCCCACATCTTTCCCCCAAGGGGCACCTGGTAGCTTCGAACCACTGACCTTTGAGGTTAGCGGCCGAACATTTTAACTACTATACCACCTTAAGAAACTGTATAATCCTTTGTAAATCACGGCTACCTTGAAATTCACAAATCCTCTCACTTTTGAGATTGGCAACATTAAGTGGCAGCAGCTCATTTAAATAAGCAACATCTGGACATTATTATTTTTAGGGATTTTTTCATCTGTTGATTTAGAAATCTGGGGCCTTTATGAATCTTGCATGAATATTCCTTTATATTCACATCTACCATCAAGACACAAAGAAATCGCCGAAAAAATACCGTCCAGTGGCTCTTTGATGCGATGCATGTGTTTTTTAAACAACAACTCCATTGTGAATGAAAGGAGATATGAAATAGGCTGCCCGGGAGTGGAGGTGGAGGGGGTAGCGGGATCTTCCTGAGCCAGAACAGCCCAACACCCCAAAGCCACAGAGCAGGGAGAGAGTTTTTACTTGATATACAATAATCCAATGTTTGAAAAGAACTATATCATTTTGGACTGAAGATGTCGGAATTTGGCCTTTACTTTTTTTTGGAATAATCCAATTTGGACCACTGTATTTTGAGCAGGGTTGGTAAAAATAGACATCCTACCTACCAACCCGTGGTGTAAGAAGATGCATTAATTTTTATGAGTGAGTTATGAAGATGTCCAACTCGCTTAAGAGTTAGGATAAACATAATATTCCTTAATTAATCCATTATGCCAGGGTACACATGTGCCATTTTTATTACCGCCAAAATGAAAAATGTCAGAAAAGGAAATTGCTGCCGTTTTTATATCAAAAAAGCTCCTTTTCGAAAAAATCATAAAATGTCTAATCTCATTCACCATTTAATACTAATGAGCTTAACAAGCCATCTCAATGCACAGTTTAGGATAAAAGGTCATCAGTTTCTGGCAGTCAAATTCCAGTACTTTTTTTCCGACGAGGCAAAAACCTTTCGGCACCAAATACCGGAAGTGGCATTTGTGATCAGAAGCGTTATTAATAGCTATTTGCTATTAACTAGTTGAGTTTTAGAAATTCCCATTATAGCCACCCAGCATTTCCTATACCTTATAGCTTGCAGATGCCAAGAACGTTTGTGGGGTTCAGGCATTCCCTCTTACCCCCCCAAGAAATGGTACTGTGTAGAGATCACTGCCCCTGCCCCCAGCTTTCTGTCTGATACCATATTTAATTTCCCCAAATCTCTCCGAATCCCCTACACTTACTTCCTGGAGTCCCCCTCTCTCCCAGCAGCATTTTCTTTTTCTGTGTGTGTCAGTGTCATCTGCACTTTATTTCTTTTGTCTCCTCCTGGAATAGGCAGCTTGGTGGCATTCTGCGGGCACCTTCGGCTGCAGCACACGCATGCTGGCTGCGCTCGGCCTTGTTATGGAAAAGAATTGCCCGGTGGGTTGAGGAAATGGCCAACAGTGGACTAGAATCATGAAGCTGAAAGTAATATTGCCGACTGGAGGTCATTTTTCCCAACTGAGGGGCAATAGTTTGCCACTATAAACTGCACATTGCAGTCAGTATATGTTTTATTAAACCATTTAAGGAACTTGGGAGCCATTTCATTTAAACTTCCTGCTTGATGTAGCCGAGGGCAGGGCCCAGAGCAGTTCACAGGCAGGCCTGCAGTCATTTGCCAACAATTACCATAAGTGCAAGGCAGGAGGCAACACAGCCCACACAGCTAAGCCAGGGCTTGCTTTGGGGTGCTTATCAGGCCTTTCAGAGCTCCCCAATTCCTGAGGGCATGTGTGAAGATGCGTGTGTTTCTGTAGATACTTCTCTCAGCTTTGCTAATAACTACTCCAGTGCCTTGGTCATCTCTCCTAGCTGTTGTTGAATTCTGTTGTTGGATTCAGTGTGAGAGGCAGGGTTCCTTCTAGGTCCTCTGAGATGCTAGCCGGTCATGGCTCACTTTTGGAATATTGGTTTTGGGATGTCTCACTGGGACCCTGGCCAGCATATTGGAAGATCTTCCTTGGTGGTCTCTGTCCTGGCTGGGGAAATTCTTCTGGCTCTGGACACTAGTCAGCTGTGGACACCATGATAAGCTCTGGGGGCTGGTGTTGACCTGGGAAGTGGCGACAAGTGGCTTCTAAGCAAGAAAGAGAGAATCTAGTTCCAACAGCTCATAACCATGATATACAAGAGTAGCCTCATCTGAGCATGCTTTTGTGACTGATGAGGCAAAAGCTGGGGCGAGCATACTCTTGGTGGAATCAGAGCGCCTGGGTGCCAGGACTGGTCTGACTGTGACCTGTTGTCCCTGTATCTCAGTAAACCTGTCTGCAGACTCTGGGGGTCAGGGGGGATGATGGTGAGGCCAACACCACTGCATGACTCTGCAAGGGCCGCATGACTAGGCCTTTTAAGTAAATCAATATAAAAAACCTAAAAACCCATTTCCTTCAGGCCAGAACTGACTGGTACCTGAATCTGTAGCAGGTTTTCAGAGGCTGTATACCATGGGAGGAGATTACCTGCCTTTCTCCCATGGAGCAGCTGGTGGATTTGAACCATTAGAACTGCTCAGCTTTTGGGTTAACAACTCAAGGACTGCAGCCTTCAATATGAACTGAAGAAACAACATCAAGAAAACAAAGATTCTCACCACTGGGCCGATTGGCAGCATTATGCCGAGTGGTGAAGAGATTGAGATTGTTAACAGCTTT
Source organism: Elephantulus edwardii (assembly GCF_000299155.1). Taxonomy (NCBI): domain Eukaryota; kingdom Metazoa; phylum Chordata; class Mammalia; order Macroscelidea; family Macroscelididae; genus Elephantulus; species Elephantulus edwardii. The sequence continues at coordinate 11,275,315 of NW_006399812.1, forward strand.
AGTTTGCTTGGCTCCACAATCAATACTCTTGGAAATCAAAAGACGAATTACATTGGGAAAGTCAGGTTTCAGGAACCTCTGCAGAGTACTATAAAGCAACAACATCAGTCTGGAGACTAAGATGCACCTGATCCAATCGCCTTCGCAATCACTTGAGAGCTGGACAATGACTAGGGATTGATGCTAGATAGAAAGAGAATTGATGCTTTTGAGCTGTGGTGTTGGAGAAGAGTATTGAATATACCATGGACTGCCAGGAGAACAAACAGGTTTGTCCTAGAGAGAGTGAAACCAGGCTGGCTTCTTCTTGGAGGCAAGGATTCTGAGGCTTTGTCTGACATACTTTGGGTATGTTGCAAGCACGGACCAGTTCTTGGAAAGAGATATCATGCTTGGAAGGGTGAAGGGACAGAGAAAGAGAAGATCATCGATGAGATGGATTGATGCAGTGACTGGGGTAATAAAGGTAGGTGTGTCAGAGACAGTAAAGTTGCCACAGGATAGAACAGGTTTCAGGGCTTTTGTACATCGGGTCTTCATGAGTCTCAAGCGACTCGACAGCGCATGACAGCAACAACAGCATGCCGCACTACAGAGGAGATGACTGTGCCATTGCCAAGGACTTTGTGATTGTAGTTTAGCTCCAGAGTCTCCCCTGAACGGCCTGCTGTTGATGCTGTGTTCTCAGTCTGTGCCAACAATTAAAGAGACTACCAAGTAAGGAGTGTTTTGTCATAAGAGTAGCAGCCAGCGTGGAGTAGGGCATTTTGGCTTTCTGCTCCTGACTGGTGGTCTTTAGTAGGTGGTCTTCCTCCTCCACAGTTATATAACCAAATCTTTTGTCTAATTGGTAACTATATTTAGGAGGTAGAGAAATATGTGAGCCATTCGTTTCGATTAAATTTTTTATTATGCACTCTGCATTTGGATTGACAACTATTAATATTAAAGAGCTTGGCCAAATTGAAATTTGTATTGCTAGAGAGACTTAAATATAATATATGATGCTGGGGAGAAAAGCCTGGGGACTGAGGGAAGTGCGTGGCTGGGGGCAGCCAGGCCTCTGCCAGGTGCTGTTGGGGCACCCCGGCCACCTCTGTGCTCCGTGAAGGGAGTCGGCATGAGCAGTCCCGGAGCCTGGCAGGGTCTCAAGAGTTGAGATCCTTTCGTGGAAATGATGCTAAATAAGGATGATGAGCACGTTTTAGCACATTATACAAATAATTTTTATAATAACTGTTTGTATACAATATTTTCTGCAGCACTAATAAGAAGGTTTGGGGGTAAGGCAGAGCGAGTCATTCTATAATAGGATGCAGGCGTCATCAGTGTACTGATAAAAAATTGGGAACCCTGTTTTTGTAGTGGCCTAAAGCCAGTTGTCATGGCTTTCTATGATCTGTCTTGAACCCAAATGCTCCTCTGCTGCTATTGGAGTTGGGGCTCTAATCCTTGGCCTCTCAGAAAGAGCTTGGGGTTGAGTAGGAGACCAGGTTCCAACCGCATTATGGGCTTATGGTTTTGAGTTCTCTGGGGCTCATTCCCTTCTCATAATGGCATATTTGCACCGAGCTTAGGGGCTGATTAGAGAGCTCAGCACGAGGAAAGGTGAGGCAAGTGAAGGTGGCCGGAATATCTGAGACCAGCTAACAGAGTGGCTGTTGTTGTTATGTGCTGCTGAGCTGGAACTGACTCATTGCTGAACCTCCAGCAGATTTTCAAAGGGTCTAAACTGCTCAGAAACATAGCAAGTGATTGAACATCCATGGCCTGAATCAGGTGCACCTTAGTCTTTAAAGTGATATCATTACTCCTCAGTAATTTGGAGAGTCACCTGACTGAAGACTTTCCAAGTGTAGTACATCTCCTGATATCCTGACTGCTGGTACCAAGTGTGTTGGTGGTGGATCCAAGTAAGATGAAGTCATTGACCATTTCAATCTTCTCTATCTACAATGGTGTTCTCGATCGGTCCAGTGGTAAGTATTTTTGTTTTCTTGATGTTGACATGTAATGCATATTTAGTCTTTGATTTTCTACAGGAAAGGATTCAAGTCTTTCTCACTTTTAGCAAGTGAGCAATCACTTGCTATGCATCTGAAAGCTGGACAATGAATAAGGATGACAGAAGAATTGATATCTTTGAGCTCTTCTATTAAAGAAGAGCACTGAACATCCCATGGACTGTCAAAAGAATAAACAAATAAGTATTGGAGAAGGTGCAGCCAGACTGCTCCTTGGAGGCAAAGATGACAAAGCTTTGTCGCACATACTTTGGACATGTTAGGAGAGAGAGGCTATTCCATGGAGTGGAGCGGGACATCATGCTTGGGACGGTGAAGAGTTAGCGAAAGAGACGACCCTTACCCGGATGGATTCATATAGTTACTGCTGCAATGGGGCTTGAATATGTAAAAAAATGATAAAAATGGCACAGGATCAGACAGGGTTCAGATCTGTTGTTCACACAGTTGCTCTGAGTTGTACTTGATTCGATGACACCTAACAACAAACATTGCTTGACAGGAGGTTGCCCATCTTTCTCCTGCTGAGTAGCTGGTGGATTCAAACCACCCACCTTTGGATTGGCAGCGCCACTCTAACACTAAGCCACCAGAGCTCCCGACACAGTGGCTAGTGCGATGGACCGGAGCACAGTTTGATCTTATTACTGGTCAGTGTGGAACACCCAGAACCCCTCACCAGAAGCCTCCAGACTTCCAGATGCTACACTCACTCTCTCACCAGCTTGCATCTCCTGTTTGGGCTTGACAGATTAAATGTAGCATGCTATCTGAGATGTAAGTGTCTATGCAGGCTGTAACCAGGACAGGAAGGACCCAGATAGCGGCTGGGCTGATGACTACTCAGAAAGGATGAGAGAGTGACTTTGGCTGCCAGTGTCAAGACCAAGCCAGGGAGACCGATTTGGATTGCCGTCAGCTAACTGAAGGAGCCCTTGGTGGCATCGTTCACAGTGTTTTGTGCTGCTAAGCAAAATGCTTAGCTGCTCCATGGAAGACAGAGAGGCATCCTTCTCTCATAAAGATTTACAACATTTTGAATCCAGTGGGGGTTCTGGGGTCATTGCCTCAGGGAGTGGTGATGAGATATGGAAGCATGTAAGGGAACAGTGCAGTTGTGACCCTTGGGGAGCATGCCTCTCTGGATGACTTCAAACTGCCAACCTTGCAGCCAGAGTGCACCACTTGGGGCCCCCTGCTCTTGTCAGTAGCCACCAGTTTCCAGCATGCTCTGGGCATCTTCTTATCTTTTCTCCTGTTGAGGTCTCTGTCTGAAATGTCATCTGTCCCTTCTGCTCCAGTCAGCATCCTCTTCCTTTGCCTGCTGAGGGCTCCCTGAAATGATTTTCCCAAAGGTGTTTTCACTCCCCTCACTTATTGTCTCAGAGGCAGGAGAGGCTTCCTTTAACCTGGCCGCCCTGCACAGTGAGTGGGTGAGTGAGTGCCTGCACTGAGGACCAGTCTATTCTGAACGGATCCACCGAGTCAGCTCCTGAGTGCTAGGTGCAGGAGGACAAGTTTATTCTGTCACACCTTGAGCTATAATTACATAGTGTGTACATTTCCCCCCTTCATGGGCTGGACATTAGCAGGGGCATTTTAATTATTTTAATTCTGCCATTTGTATTAGGATTTCTTTCTGAATTTGGAGCTAGAATACCGATGTAAGAAAAATCTCCATTAACCAGTACTTTGAAAGAATTGAAGACTCAGATTCAATGTATTTTATGGGCCCCTGAGATTCTTACCTGCAAATTCTTACTTCATACATTTTGGTTTTATGACATTTTTAATTACCCAGAAACTCTGGATTTTTAGCTCCGTCCCCTGGAATGATGCCAAAGAATGTCCTTGGTGACCCTTAAACCCGTTTTGCCTTCTGAAGTTGTGCCTTCACCTCAGCCATTCCTGGTCCCCTCACCCTAGCCATCCCTGGTCCCCTCACCCCAGCCATCCCTGGTCCCCTCGTCTCCACCATCCCTGGTCCCCTTGTCTAAGCCAACCCTGGTCCCCTTACCTCCGCCATTCCCGGTCCCCTTACCTCCGCCATTCCCGGTCCCCTCACCCCAGCCATCCCTGGTCCCCTCGCCTCAGCCTCCCTGGTTCCCCTCACCCCAGCCATCCCTGGTCCCCTCGCCTCCACCATCCCTGGTCTCCTCACCCCAGCCATCCCTGGTCCTCTTGCCTCAGCCATCTCACCCCAGCCATCCCTGGTCCCCTCACCTCAGTCATCCCTAGTCCTCTTGCCTCAGCCATTCTTGGTCTTCCACTCAGCCACCCACCCAGTGGCTGTGGCCTTTGAATGTGATAAATGGTTTCCTCTGGCTTTTGGTGAATGTGGCTTCACTCTTGGTACTCTGTAGAGTTTTAGGTTGCTCATAGGTCCTTTAATTTAGAAATGGCAGAGGGATGTCAACTGCCAGTTCTTGAGATGCCATCAGGCTGCTGAGCTGAGTAGGATGAGCTGGGACAAGAGAGCTGCAATCAGTGAGTGGCATCAGTCGCAGGCACGGGCAGGAGGTCAGGACAAGCCCTGAGCTGAGAGAGCTAACTCCAGTCTTCATCAAGTTTTAGATCAATGTGGTTCACGGTTTCTCCAGTTATCTGTCTGATTTCAGAACATTTTTCCTTGCCTGGTCTCATGTACGGCCTTGATTCCCTCTGCCTAATCACATAGATTGAGGTTCCTAAGCCTGGCATGTGAGACCACCTGGGCTTCCTATGAACAAAGGGATTTGCTTGATGCACTGGGTGGGAAGACCCAGGAAGTTATATGCCAGAAGAAGTCTAGTGACAGCCACCTTCTTGGTGAGAACAGCTACATTTTATCTCATTTGGGGTCCCAGAGCACCCCAGTGCCTCACCACTCCTATGCCACCTTGGCTCCTGCCCTCTCTGACTTCCCATGAGCCACATGGCCTTGAATCTCCATCTCAGGGCCTCTTCAGGGGGAAGGAATAAGCCTGGGACCTCAGGGCTTTTCAAAGCGGATCTATTTCTGCTTTTTAAAGACTCATCTTTCTAGAAGCTTTCGGAGCCAAAGCCATTGTCCCATTCTCCAGGTGTGAGCCCCAGAAAATTTGGCAGTACTGGAACCTAGCTTTCTAGCTCAGCTCCTGCCACCATCATTTTATTTCTTTAACAAGGAGAGTCTTGGCTGGGTATGGGATGCAGCTTACAGGTTCCCTGGAGGTTCCCCAATAAACAGGAAGGAGCGAGCAATTGCCCTGAAAAGAAATTGGGAGGGAAAGTCAAACTCTAACCCAGAGTGGCTGGCACTTTAGGTGAGGTGGCCTGATGAGGACCTTGAGCAGAGCTTTGCTCCTGTTAGTTCTGGAATGAAAGCAGTGTCACAATGAGGCTGCCACACTGGAGATGAAAGGCCAAGGTCACGGGCTGTCCAAGAGCAGCCACCATGCCTGCTGTTAGCTAGTGGCCGGGCACCTGCCCTCCCCACCCAGGCAATGGGCAGGTATTAGATGGGCCCACACTCTCATAGTGTGATTGTGATGGGGGAGAAGGGCCAGGTGCACTGCCCTGCTTGGATCAGTTGACTGTCAGAAGCTCCTTCCATCTGTCAGGGTGCACCCTTTCAGGGACACAGGGTGCCTTAGGGGACTCTGCTCTATCCTCACAGACGTGTGCATCTGGAGGACTGGTGGCTATCCAGTGTGAGCCCAGAAGAGTGGCTCAGATGAGAGAGGAAAGGCCCGAGGCCCAGAAGGCAGACGGCCGGGTCCAGGCTCAGGAGTTCTGAGGCTTGGGGTTGCTGTGCTTTCTTCTCCCTGGACTTCAGTTTTCCAAACCGAGATTGAGCTGGGAGAATGGAAATCTGTGTTGGAGGCTAAGCCTCTGGTTCCTAGTGCTTATGTTAACTCTGTGTGTGTGACAGAGTGTGTGTGACAGTGTTTGTGAGATGTGTGGGTGAGTGTGTGTGACTATGTGTGCAAGAGGGTGTGTGAGAGAGAATGTGTGAATGTGTCACAGACTGTGTGAGAGAGAGACAGGGAACGGATGAATGCGAGAGTGTGTAAGTATGTGTGAGTGAGTGTGTGTGTGTGCGAGAGAGAGAGTGGGTATATGTGCTGGTGTGAGAGTGTGAATGTGTGTGAGAGTGTGACTGAGAGTGTGTGTGAGAGAGAGTGTGTGTGTGTAAGAAGCATGTATGTGTGAGTGTGATAGTGTGTGACAGAGGGTATGACAGAGTGTGTGAGAATTTGAGAGTGTGTGTGAGAGAGAGTGTGAGTGTGTGTGTGTGTGTGTCAGAGAGAAGCATGTATGTGTGAGTGTGTGATAGTGTGACAGAGGGTATGAGAGAGTGTGTGAGTGTGTGAGTATGTGAGAATGTTTGAGAGAGACACACACATACAGCGGTGGGGGCAGAGGCAGAGACAGAGGATGAGAAGAGACAGTGACCATGAGCCCACAAAAGACTCGGCTTCCTGCCCATCCCTCTTCCCCACCTCCCCACAGCCGGATGTGCTGGATGGCAGTGTGGGACCCCACGGCCACTGGGATGTTGAGGGCTGCCAGTGGAGCTTGCTCTGGGGGTGCCCCGGGGGGAGGGTCTCTGTACAGGACTGAATGGGGTGAGGGGTTGGTGAAAGATATTCTCACTTGACCCCTGGGTTGTCTTCATCTCCTGTTTTGTCTGGTATGAGAAGAAAATGCACATTTCACTACGTGGGGAGAAGGTGTGGAGGCCTCTGTTAATTTAGTAAATAAAGTGCTCTGGAGATGGAGGAGTGATGTAAGCAGTGAACATCTGAGCTTTAATGTTCTTAGGGAGAATTAGCTCTGGGTGCTCAGCCAGCCCTAGTTTTTAAGCCCCGAGGATATACCCTTGCTGCCTCGGCCCCCTCTGTCCCATGGGTGTGTGGCTTGGGGTTTCCCCCTGCTTTTCTCCAGCTTCCAGAGAGGAGCAGAGGGGTCTTTGGCCTCTGTGCTGGGTGGGACACTGAAATTTGGGTCTGCTCTGTGTTCTCCTGGCCAGGCTGAATCTGTTTTATAACCTGGGCCTGGGCTTGGGGACCAGGAGTCAGAGCCCCACTTCCATCCCCTTGGAGGATTCTTTCATGCAGGAACTGGGTCAGTGACCAGGAAGGGACCTGGGGCTAGCTGACCTGGCTTTTTGGTGGCCCTGGTAAGCCTTACAGCAAGAAAGGCCGCTGTGGGCTGGGAGGACTAGACCCCGAAGAGCCGGCTCCTCCCTGTGTGCGCCCAGCAGCAGGCCTGACAGGCGTGGGTAGTCCTCACACAATATATCTTGATTTTTATTTGACATTGGGTCACATCGGTTATTTCCTCCTTAAAATTCTAGTATCAGATTCATTTATTATCCTGACAACAATTGACAAATGTCCGCATTATTCGCTTGTATATTCATTTGCTCATGAAATCTGTTTGTTAAGTAATTGTTTGGCCTTCTCGGCAGTTTTAGTTCCACACTCCTCTTTCAAAAGGTCAGCAGCTTCCTCGCTGACCAGGCCAGCCGTGTGCATCTCCTGGAAGAGGGGTGGTTTGTGGAAAAGCTTGTTTACATGAACCAGACTGTGGCTTTGAGTCTCTGTCTCTCTTGTCTCAGACAAAAAAAAAAAATCTCTGAATTCCTACAACTCACTCAGTAGCATCCCTTGACTTGTCTGTCAGCCCACTTCCTGGCCCAGTATCTGAGCCACCTCACCCTGCAGTGAGATTGTTCTCTTGACTGCTTTCTCATTTCAGATTATGATTTCAAAGCTCATGAGCATCCAAGTAGGTAAGCATGTCTTCAGTTTGTTAAATATTCCCCCTTATATTTTTAACAGGGAGCTCTGGTGGCGTAGCGGCAAGCAGTTGCACGGCCAACCCAAAGGCACCCATTTCTAATCCACCAGCAGCTCTGCAGGAGAAAGATGGACAAACTCCTGCTGTGGGATTTACAGCTTCTGAAAACCTGTGGGTGGGTCAGCTCTGAGTCAGTTCAGACTCAATGACATAACAGTGTTTTAATAGAACAAGTGGAACTGGCAAGGTTCTTGGGATGGGCTTACCCTAACAAGATGGAAATAAATGATGGATATTCTTTCTCCTTCTGTCCTGAGCTTTGCTTAAAAGTGTGTGAGATCCAAAGTGGATTTAAACTGTGAGTTTGCCTTTGAGAACAAACACATTGGTTGGTTGTTTTCAGAAGGCCCTGGAAATGTGCTGGAAAACCTAGTTCTGTAGTTCCTCCTGAGCTGGAAGTGCAGGCATCTATAGAAGAGTGCACTATTTTCTAGAAACTTTCTCTGTGCAGCTGTGTTTGCTGCAGAAATGTACATCTCTGCATGGAACACTGAATGAAATATGAATGTGCTTTTTACAATTTAGTACTTTTAATAAAGGATTTGTGAGCAAAAAGCTTAAGTACAAGAACCACAAAACATATAGATAAAAATATAGCCATAATCACACATCAAACCCCAGAAAATTCATTACATAGAGAACATCAGTAATTGAGAGAAGTTGAGGGAACCGGCAGAAAAATAATATATATGCCCAGAATTCTAAAGGCATGAATCCTTTTAGCTGGGATTGGGCCTTCAGAGTTCTCTAGGGCGGTATTTTATTACAGTGGATGCTTTACTTGGAAGGATATAATTTATTATCATTGAATTTGCATGGCAACATGAATCTGGATTTGGGTTTCTGAAAGAATTTTACAATTAGTCCTCTCATATATATATATTTATAGCTGTGAGAAACAGTTGATGGTAGAATACCGTATATACTTTTCCTTTCTGATTGGTCTGTGAAATATTGCTTTTTCTTCTTAAGAAAAAAAAATCACCTCAAACTGACTATTGCTTAACTGAAACAGGACCATTGTTCTGAGGGGGCACCATTCCCAGGGCTGAAAGACAGGCAGAAAAATATCCAACCATTCTGCAACCTCTCATATATTGATTTTATGTGAGGTGTACATCTCATTTTTCCTATTTGTATATTGTCTCTGTCTTGGAAACTTCTGGAGTTTCGGAGCAGATTCTAATGTAAGACCTAACAGAGGTGAGGTGGGAAGTCTTGCTTTTTCTGCCTTTATTTTCACTGTGCCACATTCAACCCAAAATCCCCTCAAAACCCTGTGACCCAGAATCCCCTTTTCTCCTTAGGAATTCTTCATTGCTCTCTAACATTTAAGAATTATCACCAGCCTGTGAGCTCTATGGGTTTCACCCCTTCCTATTAAAACACAGAACTTGATTATGCGTTTCAGTATTTCGCAGTCTGACCTACAAGGAGAGCCAGTGACGATGGTTTCGTTATTGGCTCATGTTTGTTGCCGACACGGTGAGGTTGTGGTGTCTGACATTCTCTTCTCACTGTGCTGAAGCTTTTAACGAGTTGCTCTTCTTACCCGGGAAACGCGTAACTTGGCCTCTCTTTGCAGATGGGTTGTGCACTCCTTTAACACTGGTGTGCCCCCCTAACCTTCCTGGATGGCTTTCGATGACTTAAAACACAGTAATTGGCGCGGAAGGCGGAAGCTTTATTTTACGACGCTAAATCATTCTTTGCTGGAGACAGAAATCTGCCAAGTACACCATTCATTGCGTGGAGACCAGCATTGCAGGCCGCTGGCTGATGGCGGCAGTGGACATTCTAGAGAATTTGGGCAACACACTTTTTAAAAAGGTGCGTGCTCTCACCTACGGAGGAAAGGGTTAGGGCCGAGATGCCACCTGCTGCACTTGGGCATCAGGCGCCACGGTTTCCCCCATTAGTGGGATGCATTAGGCGCAACACGGCCTACAAGCATTCGAAATGTGAGCCGATGTGAACTTTGGGGGGACGTGGCGATCTCTCCACGTAATCTTCTGAACTTTTTTTTTTTTTAGTACTTTTCTTGAAACAAAGAGGATTATCAGTCATAAGTTCTGAAGACTGCAATGGGGAGGGAAAAGGCTTTAGAAAGAGAAGGATTTTCTTCCGGACTTGCAAACCTGGCTACTCCACTCTGCCTGGGGAGAAATTCTTGAGTTGGGTGCCATCTTGCTGTCCTGCCTGGTGTCAGGGACAGAGGATCAGAACGTCTCAGGCCCTTAGTACACTCCCCTGTGACATGAAAACTGGCCATTGAGGCTCATAGCTATGTGGGAGACAGTGGAGACCTCCGTCTGAGCCATGCCTGAGGTCTAAGGACTGCCCTCTCCAAGTAACAGGGAAGGAGTCACCTCTCTGGTCACAGCTAGGCTCAGATTTGAGCTGGCTGGGTTT
>NW_006399812.1:11288076-11295865 GCF_000299155.1 Elephantulus edwardii
CAGCAGGCATGGGTAGACCAGAAGCCTGCCTCTCCAGAGCTGCAGACCACAGCCCTTCCTACTGAGGCCTGGCTGGACTGACCCCAGTCTCCAACAGGATTCCTACGCCCTTTATCCACCCTGTCTGCAGTTGAAAAAAAAATAATCAAGAAGAAGCCATAGCATATAGGTGTGGAGAAATCTAAGTTCTGATTTTTGTCGCAAGATGGTATTGAATCTCTTTCTCTCAAAGCATCACATCCTTTCAAATGTTTTTGTTTCTCTCTTTTGGTGTCTACACTGCCTGGTGCCCTATGTGGTCACTCAGTCCCCTCTTGGATACTTCTCACCTCACTTATGCCTCTCTTAGGTTTGTTGTCCCCCCCCCACACACACACACAAACACACACACATACACTTCCATAATTTTCTTATCATTCCATTTGGTTTTCAGACCAACCTCCCATGACTTCGCCACCAGAGCTCTTACGGATACTTCCTTTGAAACAACCTTAAGACAATGATCTTTTACCTTTCCTCCCCGCTCTTTGTCGGGCCCCATCCTCATGTTCTAAGGTGTTGTCTCATTAACTCCCACTCATAGTGACCTTATGTACAACTTCATCAAACCCTGCTGATCCGATGCCACATTCACAATCTTAGCTGTTCTCATGTCCAGTCCATCTAGGAAGCTCAGAGTCTTCATCTCCTGCTCTAAGTTTCTGCTTCTCCAGACATGCATCCTTCTCCAGGGACAGACCAATGTCAGTAACACGGCCACAGTATGTGAGACAAAGTCTCTCCAGCCTTGCTTCTAAGGAACACACTTCTTCTTAGACATACTTGCCTATTCTTTTGGTAGTCTATGGTATTTTCAATATTCTTCACTGACATTGCAAGTCAAAGACCTTAGTTTTTCTTCAGTATACCTTATTCATTACTGAACTTTCACATGCATGTGAAGCACTTGAAAAATGTCATGGATTAGTTCAGGCACACCTCATTCTTGAAACGGACACCCTTACTCTTTAGTTCTCTGCAAAGGTCCTTGACAGCAGATTTGCTGAATGCAATACATCGTTTGGTTTCTTGATTGCTCCTTCATCCCTCTTGTCGGGGAGCTCAGGTGGCCAAGTCCATTCAGAGTTCCTCTGTTAACCCAAAGGCTGAGCCTCTCTCTGGGGGTTCAAGTCCACCAGCTGCTCTTAGGGAGAAGGAGGAGTGATCTCTTTCTGTACGTTTGACAGCCTAGGAGGCGTGATGGAGGGTCAGATGGGAGTCACTTCCAACTCGATGGCAATGAACCGAGTTGTTTTGAGCTTCTGTGGTTGTGGATCTGAGTGAGGTAAGATCCTGTGAAGTTCCATCTTTTTTCCCATTTGTCATGATGTTGCTTATGTGTCCAGCTTTGAGGATTTAGTTTTCTGCATATTGAGATGCAAAAACTCATCCTACTTTGTTGTTATGTACCATTGAGTCAAAATCGACTATTAGCTGACCCCTAGAGGGTTTCCAGAGGCTGCAAATCATGTGGGAGAAGACAAACCATCTTTTCCCCATGGAACAGCTGTTGGATTAAAACCTTGTGCCTTTGGGTGGAGAGCAGAAACTCCTTACAACTGGGTCACCAGCGCTCTCTGAAAGCGTGTGTTTTCTATAATATACGTGAAGGTGAATGCATAACTTGAATAAAACAAAAGCCTGGGATTGCATGACCTAGAGTGTTTTAAACACCAGAGTGTAGTTTGTGCTCCAGGAGGCAGTGCGGCTTCTTCTGAGAAAAGCTCTACTGGGACTGGACCCTGCCTGTGGCCTGCGGCCCAGACTGAGCGAGGAGTCTGGTGTGGCTATGACAGGGGCTCAGGGGGCCCTCTGAGGGGCAGCAGCAGGGTTGGTAGTGGCAGTTGTGTGGCGGAGAGTGAAGGGATGAAGAGAGAGGACTCTTCTTGTCCTTGTGGATAAAATGGACGTTAATGCCTCAAAGACAGTTGGTCAATGCAGAAATATCAAATATCTTTCCACATTCAGGAACTCTGAGACCCCACAGAGGAATGTTCTTAGGGTTCCCATTAAAAAAAATTATATCTAGTCTGTTACATTTCTATGAAAGTGTTGAGTTTTCTGCATCAGTGAAACTACTTTAAACGTGAAAAAGTTAATACAATTCAAGAGTATATTTCATCTACAAGTGACTCCCTCATGTTGTTCTGAGTGGGAAGAAGTGTCAGGAAGCTGCGTGCGGGAATCGTTGAGAGGCCTGGTCAGAGAACGGATTTGCCTGGGTTTTAGTGAGGGACGTGCTCTCATCATACTACACAGTTGTGTGTGGATTTAGGACCATGCCTAGAACTGACTGATAGACTGGAATGTGTGCTGTGCTGAGAACCAGTAGCCTGGGATTCTGTCACAAACTCCCGTGACCTCAGGAAGCCTCACTCTTGTGTGAGAGAGACCCAGTGTCCTTCACAAAACAGAGACAGTAGCTCTTGTCCTGCTCTTTATGGGGCCGGGGTTTTTCTAGTCTTCAGGGATAACGACAGCCATACTTTCTGGGCCTTTCTTCTTACCAAAGAAAAATCTTGCCCGTAGAGCATAAAAGAGTGTCACTAGTGGGTCACAAAGGTGGCAACAGACACTGGGCTGTCTTGCTTCTGGCACACAAATGCCAGGTGCTCTGTACAGTGAACCTTACAGTCAGCTCTCCTTCACAGCACTGAGCCTTTAGCTGGTGACAAATGACTCGGAGTGGATAAGAAGGAACTGAAGCGAACCCTGGTGGTCTAGTGGGTAAGGGCCTGTACAGCCATCCCATAGGTAAGCAGTTTGAATCAACCAACTGTTCAAATGGAGAAATATGGGCATTCTCCTCCCGTGTGACGTACAGCCTCGAAAACTCACTGGAGGGTCAGCTAGGAGTCGGTTCTCACAACAACAACAATGGCAAGACAGTCTGTTACTGATCTTTGCTTGGGATCCTGCGCTGTCTTCCTCTCCCTTTCTGCTTCCTGCCTTGGCCATCAGCAGGGCAGGGGCTGAGCCTGGTTTCCCAGTGGTCAGAGAGAAGGCTATCTGCTGCTTACCTGCTACCGGTGGCTGCTCTCTAGGCAAAGCTCCAAGCCTCTGCTCTCCACAGTCACTTAACCTGCTCAAACCATGCTTCTCCCATGTACTGGGGGCTGTAGGAACAGGGGAGCGGCTAGAAAAAGTCTCACTGCCTATCATCCTAGGCTGCCCGCCCAGACAGTGAACTATACTTTTAGCCAATAATGGCTTCACAAGGGTCCTTAGCTTGGGTGTTGATGTGTGCCATCGACTTGGAACAGACCCATAGCTGACCTTCCAGCAGGTTTTCAGAGGCAGTAAATCACACAGGAGTAGCATCCACTTCCTAAACAACATGCCTCTGGAAACCCTATGAACTTTGGGAAATGACAATAGTTATAGAGAGGCTTCAGGTCTTTTGTTCATAAGTCGTGCTCAACTCGATGACAATCAACAACAACAACAACAGCAACAACACAATCACACAGGAGGAAATTGCTTAGCCTTCTCCTGTGGAAGAGTTGGTGGATTTGAACCATGTGCCTTTGGGATTGCAGTGCAGCATCTTACCACTAGGCCACCAGAGCTTCCTTAGTCTGCCACTAGCCTGACCTCTTTTGAGTTTCTGCTTTGGGGCCCCAGATTTCATCATCTTAAGTATAGATGGGGCTGCAAGCTCTAGAGGAGGGGGCCAGTCCGCTCACCCCATAGAAACTAAAGAACAACAGAAAAATAGAACTAGACTATATAACATATGTACTGAGAAAGCCAACAAAGTTCTCCCTTTCCTCCCCTGGAAACTTCTCCGATGCTTTTTATGAAATAGCAACCCCAGTGATCTTGCTAGTGACTTAAACAATATTTGCTTTGCCTATTTGGGAGTTGGATGGGCAGCCATACTGTCTTCTTGGGCTACAAATTGGTGGAGGATCCTGTCCCCTCCACACAGAGGAGGTTAGAGTGAAGGTGTGTGCTAAAAGTGTCCCCGGTGGGATGGCCTCTCGGACAGCACTGGAGGGGCTGTGAGCCACATACCTGGGGCTCAGGGACACTTGGCCTGGGCAGGGTGGGCGTGCTGAGGATCAGCTGATGCTGGGGACCTCGAGGAGCCAAGTTTTCAGAAGGTCTCAGCTGTGCTCTCTTCCATCCTATCTGCTTATCCCCCAGGACATGTGCAGGCAGGGAATGTGCCCAGAGGGAGGGACTTCCAGGACTATGGGTCACTTGTGGGATCTGGGAGGCTGCTGAAACTTATGCTTTTGGTGTTAGCTTCTTTGGTTTTGAACAAAGGGCAGGAGCCTTACTTCTTACAAAAAACCTTGATGTTGATACAAGCACATAGGGATCTCTGGTGACTTGTTAAGTGCTATTGAATTGCATACGATTCATAGTAACCCTATGAAAATAGAAATGAACTCTGTTCTGTCCTGCACCACCCTCATCATCTCTGGTGGTGTGTTAAGGAGTTGTGCTGCCAACCCAAAGGTATGTAGTTTGAATCCATCAGCTGTTCTGTGGGAGACAGGTGGGCCATCTCCTCCCTTGGGAGAATCAGCTATGGGTTGATTCAGACTTGATGGTTCTCAACAACAACAACAACAACAACAACAACAACAGAGAATTCAGCAGACTCTACCTTCCTCTAGTAGCTGGGATGGGATGTTGGGTTAGGCAATGGCATGGGACTCTGTTTTGGGATGTTGGGTTAGGCAATGGCATGGGACTCTGTTTTGTCTGAAAAGAAAGATGTGCTGGGGTAATGAGCAAGGGACAGGTTAGGGTGGGGGTCCCGTTTGTTGTGACCATCCTCAAGCTCTCTTGGTTCTCTAAGCAGCCCTCCTTTCATCTGGGGTTTATTTGGACAAATCACCTGCCTGGCTATTTTCTTGAGCTCCCACAATGTCTGGCTGTGACACTTGGAGAAGGAGGGAACCTGTTTCACATCCTTGTTAGCGTCTTACCTGCAGGTCTTGACTTAAAGGGGGGTAGAAAGATGGGCAGTCTCCTCTGGTATGATCACAGGCTCAGAAAACCCACTGCAAGGTCAGCTATGAGTCAGTTTGGTGTGTACCCAATGGAGTGGTTAGTGTATATTTACATTATACATTTGTGGTGTATGTACACGTAAATAAATAGAATCACACTTTTCTATTTTATTCTACATCGTGGGTCCATACTACACATATTGTTCTAAAACTTTCCTTTTTAAAAACGAACAGCATAGTTTGTACCAGAGCATTGGCACGCATAGAAGCAGCACACAACATGCTATGTGTTGTTCGTGCCATCTCCTGTCAAGTCAGACATGACTCATAGCTGATCCTCCTGCAGGTTTCCAGAGGCGTGAGGAGAGATTCCCTATCTTTCTTCACAGATGATCTGGTGGTTTTGAACCACATGCCTTTGAGTTAGTAGCAGTACTCCTTACCATGAGGCCTCCAGATTTCTCTAACTGTTGTATAGTGCTCTGTTTTACAAAAAGGAAAAGCATGCTCAATCTTTCTTAAGCCAAGAGAACTGAAGAAAAAAAGTCAAGCCTTGTGGGTCTTAATAAAGCAGAAGGCTCCAGGAATTGATGGAATACTATTTGAGTTGTTTCAACAGATGCAGCCTTCAACATGTTCACGTATCTGTGCCAAGAAATTTGGAAGACAGTTACCTGACCAACAGACTAGAAGAGAGCCATGTTTGTACCCATTAAAAAGAAAGATGATCTAAAAGAATATAGAAGTTACTGAACAATATCATTAATATCACATGCAAGAAAAATATCACAGATGATGATTAAATAATAGAGCCATACATCAGTAGGAAACTGCTAGGAATTATAGCTAGATACAGAAGAGGCCATGGAATGAAGAATATCATTGCTAATGTCTCATTGGTCTGGAGTGAGAGTAGAGAATACCAGAAAGATGTTGACTTGTGTTTCATTGACTATTCAAAAACATTTGACTATGTGGATTATAAAAGATTATAGATAACTTTGTGAAGAATGGGGATTTCAGAACACTTACATGTACTCCCATAGAACCTGCACATGAACAAGGAAGCAGTTGTTTGAACACAATAAGATAATGCATCATGGCTTAAACGCAGGAATAGTGAGTGCCAGTGTGAATCCTTTCTCATACCTGTTTGATCTGAGCAAATATTTCATACTGTGTGAAGAAGAATGTAGTATCAGGTTTGGAAAAATACTGATGACACCATCTTGCTTCCATAAAATAAAGAAGACTTGAAACACTTGCTACAGCCTTCAATGTGGATTACATCTCAACATCAAGAAAACAAAATCCTCCTCACCGGACAAATCTATCGGGTTAGACAGGGAAAGGATTGAAATGGTCAAGGATTTAATTTTCTTTGGATCCATAATCAATTCCCATGGAAGCAGCAGCGAAGAACTCAAAGGATAGATTGTAGTGGCAAATTTGCTGCCACAGACCTCATGAAAGATCAAGGTTGTCACTTTACACACGGAGGTGGTGTGCCTGACTCAAGCCATGCTATCTTCAGTTGCTTCACATGCACGTGAAGGCTGGGCAGTGAATAATGAAGGCCAAAGACCAACTGATGCCTTTGAATCGTGGTGTTGGTGAAGAATAGCAAATATACCATGGGCCCTCTAAAGAACTAACAAATCTATCTTGAGAGAAATGCAGCCGGTGCGTTCCATATAAGGAAGGAGACTTTGCCTCACATATTTTGGGCATGTTAGGATGTCCCTGGAGAAGGGTATAATGCTTGAGCAAGTGGAGGGTCAGCAGAAAAGAGAATGATTCTCGGCAAGATAGAATGGCAGAGTGACTGCAGCAACGTGGAGATTATAAGGATGGCGAGGAAGAATATCTGGCAAGGCTCTGCATGATTTTGGCCAGGGTTGGTAATAGAAGTTTGATTCCATGACACTAACAAGAGCAAGAACTATCTGTATGGCCCCAAACTCTTAACTGATGAATATTAAAGTCATTTTAATTTTCCCTTTCTTCATTATCTTAATGTAAGTCGTATTATGTACCATGGAGTAGGCATCAACTCATAGCTGACCCTCTAGCAGGCTTTCAGAGGCAGTAAATCACATTTGAAGTGACTGGCCATCTTTCTCCCATAGAGAAGCTATTGGGTTTGAACTGCATGTCTTTGGATCGGCAATGTCTTTCCTTACCACTAGGTCACCATCATTATACTCATGCTATATAATGAGCATTCCTGCATATATACACCTGTGTGAACAGGTTTGAATATTTCTACAGGCTAATTTTCTAGAACTAGATATTTTTGGGGGGTTCTTGTTAAAAATGGTCACAAACTGTTGTTCTCTGTTAGGTCTGACCAAATTGATAGGATTTTTTTTTCTCTGATTGTGGCTGTTTGCAATTGAGTCAGAACTGGCATAGCTGACCCTCCCACAGGTTTTCAGAGGCAGTAAACTGCATGGAAGGAGACTGCCCATCTTTCTGCCACAGACCAGCTGGTGGATTCAAACCATGTGCCTTTGGAATTGCAGTGTAGCGTCAGTCACTAGGCTGAGCCTACCATATTACCCTGTAAAATAATACTCTACCTGTCATTAGCCACTGGTGAGAGTCAGCGCCCAGAGCTATCAGGGGCTTTAAGCTCGTTGCCCACTGCTGTGGTGTGGACAGCTGAAACCCAGGCCCCGACAGGCACCTGGGGGGGGGACCCAGACTCTACTTCATGCTCTGCTGGAGAAGGAGGGGCAGCCTCCTGTACCAGTCAGATCCAATTTGACGGTACACACACA
>NW_006399812.1:11296465-11306323 GCF_000299155.1 Elephantulus edwardii
GTGCAGCTCTGCAACTGCATCCTGGCCCATCCTCACCCTTCTGCCCCCAACCCTCACCTCCTTGTACCCCCAATATGTTTTTCCCAATAAAAAAATAGTTAAAAAAATAATACTCTCTACCTGTTATATACACATCTACCAGTGTTGTATGATTGTTGTTGTTATGTGCCATTGAGTCACTTGTGACTCATAGTGACTCTATGTACAACAGCTCTGAACCCTGCTCTATCCTGTGCCAACCTTATTGTCTCTGACACACCCACCCCCATTACCCCAGTCACTGAGTCAATACATCTTATAGTAGTCACTTTCTAAAACCTCATCAACTTGAATAGTATTGAATTTTAAGTGTTTACTGAAATGAAGGATGAAAACTGCAATTTTTAAATTTGTATTCTTGGCTTTTGGAAGGAGGAGTGGCATCCACTTCCATAATAGCTTGCCTCCGGAAACCCTATAAACCTGGAGAGAGGATGAAAGGCACCCAAGCGTCGAGAACTCTCCTTCACAGGGTCGCTATCGATGGCACTTAACAACAACAACAACAACAACAACAACAACATTCTTGGCTTAATAGTTCTTTTCCCCCATGTCTATTCCCTACTTAAATGCCTTTTATAAGTTGCTTGTTAATATTGTTTCCAGTTTCCTTCTTAATCATTGATTTTTAAGAGCTCTTTGCATATGTTGGTCATTAACCCTTTGCAATACATAGTTAAAAATATTGTCTTGATAATAAGGTTTAGAGAAAAGAGAGGACATAATCAGGACTGAGGTTTAGGAAGATTGCTCTGGTGCATCTTTAGGATGTTGGGACAGGAGAGACCACAGCCACAGAAATTGCTTCAGTAGTTTGAGTATGTGAACATGGAGCCTGATTACCTTCTTCTGGCTACATAGCACTGTCTTACTCTCCATTCCCAGAGGAGCCCTTTGCCCTTCCAGACGTCCCGGGCATGTGTTGAAGGATGTTTGAAATGTCCAGAAGTGATTGCTTGGGCCTTGCCTCAATGCTTGTGCATAAAGACTATAGTTACCTTTATGGTACCATGTAGGCTTCAGAATCCTGTCCTACTGTGATGCGTCTCTTGGCCCAAGTGTGATGTCATCATTACTGAAATGGTATTCATGAAGTGACTTGGCTGTCAATGAATATGGCCTCAGAGAGCCTGAGAGTGGAAGAACAGGGATGGACCCCATGGAGAAGCGTAGTATGGTAGCCTGGACCATGCCTGTGCTGGGTCAGGAGGCGGCATTGGGTGAGGCCTCACTTGGCTGTCCTTTAGTGAGGTAATAACTAGCCTCCTTCATCTTTAAGGTGCTAAATGCTCTGGTAGTTGGAAACAATAGCTGAAATGTAAAAAAAAAAATAAAAAAAATTATTTTGTTGAGATGATTGTGACTTGAGTGAAAGTTTACAAAGAATATTTTTATTTTGTTACATAATGTCAACAATAGGCACAATGACCGAATGAGGAGAACAACTGTGGCACATTCACACAATGAAGTATTATGCAGTGTTGAAAAGCAGTGAAGAATTTGTTAAAATTTTATTTTATCATTTTTGAGAGTATGACTCTCAACTCATTGCTGTCAAGTCAGAACCAGTTCACAACTGATGGATAAATATATACAACAAATTGTACAACGATTCAAACTTTCTACATTTAACATTCAGTGACATTGATTAGATCCTTCAAATTGTGTAAAAATTCTTTCTCTCCTTTTGAGAGTTCTTCCTCTTTCACAAATATAAATTCACTACTCCCTAAGTTTCCTGTCTAATCTTTCAAGTGGCTATTATAAGTTTGTAACCATCCAAATATCAAAATAATTCTTTAAAACTTATAATATTCAGGCAAGCTCTGATGGCCTAGTGGCAAGAAGCTGCACTGCAATCCTAGAAGTACGCAGTTCAAATCCACCAGATGTTCTGCTGGAGAAGGAGGAAAAATCTCCTGTACCAGTCAGATCTGATTTGAAGACACACACACACACACAATAATAATAAAAAAAATAAAACTTATAATATTCAAGACAGGTTTTTTCCCCATTGTTTGGTTTTATGATGACTTCAGGGATCAAAAATTATTTCAGAGCAGTAGTTGCAGGAGTTTATGCAGCCTCTGTGGCTCCAGGAAATCTGATTTCCATGAGAATTTGAAATTCTTCTCTGTGTTTCCCCCTTTTGATCAGGATTCTCCTACAGAGTTTTTGGTTGATGTGTTCAGTAATGGTGTTGGGTACCATCAAGTTCTTCAGATCTTTTGGCAAAAGAAATCATATCTCTCCTTTCTTCTTCTTCTTTCTGAATCTACTTCTCCCTCTGTAGTTCCAGATGAATAAATACCACTTGTTATGCCTTGGATGACCACGTGTAAGCTCTTAAAACCCAATGTGCAGCAAACTAGAAAACAGAACAGAAGCCCCAAATATGTTATTAAGGCAGTTAACTGGGATGTTCTGTGAAACCATGACCCTAAACCTTTAAACCATGAGACCAAACCCCACAAGGTTTTTGGTTGTATGTAAGAATATTAATTAATTACTCTTTAAATTTTTTTTTGTAAATATGTCAATCATACAACTTTTGCCTGTTCAACTTTTTACAGATATACAACTTGCCGACAGCAGTTAGAATGAATGGCTGGCTACACAATGCTGCCTTAATTGATGTGATATTTACATCGCTTTCCATTTCTTTCTCTCTCACCACTGATAACCACTGATACATTTTGCTCCTCCTTCTCTTTTTATATTAGTGAGATAACACAATATTTGTTCTTTCATGATTGATATATTTCACTCAGTGTAACATCATCTTGTTCCATCCATATTGTAGCATGTTTTGAGACTTCTTTATCTAAATTTTTAGAGATCACAATCTTTTTTATAAACAACCACCAGCATCCCCTTAGTGAAGGCAGCTGTCATAGATTGAGCCAGATCCTCTTCTGTGAGACCTAGAACGAATATCATTATTCTGATTTTACTCACTAGGATACTCAAGACTTAACATCTTGTTTGAAGATGTCCAGCTAGTTGCTCTCTTAACCTTGGGTCTCATGGGCTCAACACTCCCTACGTGCAAGGGAAACCATTTCTCTTCCTGCCCAGGACTCTTGGCTTTACCGCAATGTAGTCATTCTGGGATGAAAGCCCAGTGGCCCTAAAAGTGGGTGTCAGCTCACTCCCTCCTCAACCAGGGTCCTGTGCTTTGGGGAGGATGTGACCCTATTCATTTGAACCCCCCCCCCCCGGGGGATTCTTGACAATTACACACATGTAATCCCACTGCTCCCCAGCTTGCTGGAGGGGTACTGGCTGTTCCCTTGGGAGGACTGTGAGAGACTTAGTGACTTTTGACCATTGCCTTTGGAGGATTTACCTCCGACCTGAGTGTTCAATCAACAGTGAGAGTTAAGAGGAAAAAAAGTGTAGCACCAGTTCTTGGGGGATGCCCACATCATCCTCACAACTTGGTGGCAATTTCTCCTCTTGTTTCTAGCAACCACCTATAGAAAACACTTGAATGCCGATCATGTCTTGATGGTATTTGCAAATATAAATATTTGCTTTCTAGAAGCAGTGCTACGCACGTGCTTAAGCTGCAGCCCCACCAAGTGAAGGCTTGAGGCAAGAAATGCCACCTGAGTGAGCCAGAGTCTAGCCATCTCCAACAGCCAGACACAGGGAACCGACTCAGCAGCCAACGCAATGTGTTGGCACATTAGCCTGCACTTTCCAAGGACACTGTGATCACTTTTATAAGGATGGAAAAGCCATCTTTGCCGGCCTTCCCCGGGCCTTTTGAGCTTTGTGCCGGCCTCACCAAACACTGTGGTTTAACTGTGGGTACCTCACTGTGCTTGGTGTAGGGACAATCAAACCAAGCATTCATCACATTTATTCTGTGTGGGGCCATAGCTGAGAAACAGGAAGGAGCTGAGCGAGGCAGACGGAGCTGCAGAGAGTCAATGGAAGGATGCGTGTCGGGGCTGGGGTGTGTGGGCACCTGTGCAGCCCAATTAGAGTATTTTTAAATCTGGGATAATTTCAAGTGATTTTAAGTATCACAAGATAATCCAAGAGCCAAAGGCCACCGAGAGACCTCATGGTTTTGGGAAACAGAATTTGATGAGTTCAAACCTTTTGCATACACCTGTGACTCTTCTCTGTATGCTGCAGCATGGGGTGTTGGGGCTGAGAACAGCAATCTTGTGTGTGTACGTGCACACCTGTGTGATGGCATATGTGTACATGATTATGTGTGTGCATATGTGCCATGTTTTGTCTCTTATGGGCATCTATAGAAAACTTCCTGTAAACTATTCCATAGCCCAGTTTTTTTGCATCTTGTTCTCTGGAGAAGGACAAGCTTTCCTTTGAGGTCAATCTTTCCCCCCCCTTCCATTTTCAGAGACAGTGGATTTGGGGACCTCCTTTGAGGCAGCTCTGTCTCCTCTTTCATATTCGGATTATTACAGTTTTTTTGTAACCCAAAAGGCATCAGTTTTAACAAATAAACAAATGCTAACTGCCAACTTCCTTGGCTGGACAGACATGAATCGGCTTTAGCAAGTGAATAGATGACATATCAAAGAATATGTTGACTAATCCCTTCCCTGTCTGAGAGCATTTTCCAGATTGCAGACACGTACACTGAAGGCATTGAAATTAGAAGTCCCAGCATTGCCACAAGTGTGTTCTGGGGCAACACAGAATCTACATGCTGTAGGCAGGTGAGTATAACACAGAAGATGCTATAAAGCGGAGGATACAGGCCCGAGTTCTGTCATCCTAGAAACGATTGTGGGAGGAACATGCTGGAGCAATATTGTGCCCTTATTTATTATTTGCTACCAATGGGTCTATCTTGATTTAATTTTTTTAAAAAAAAGACCCAAATAATTTAGTTGTAAAGCTTCAGACTGATTTTTTTTTTGCAAAATAGTTCTAGTGAGCTAATTTATTTTTCAACTTTAAAACATCAGCATTTTATAGATCTGAATTTCACAATGTGAGGATGATTGCTACGTACAATTTGCAAAATTGTGATTAGCCAGCCCTTGCTTTGAGTTAGTTCTCCCTAATTCACAAAGGCTTCCAAGAATAGTCTGCACAAAATTCAGTTTGCAAATTGCAGGGCAGATTTTTAGAGGGCAGTTTAAAGAATGAAGTCCTAAGGGTTTTATCTATATTTATATCTCTTGTTAAACCAAACTCTTATGTAAATGTTACAATCTGTAAATAACTAGCAGGGCTGCCTCCTTAAAGGCAAGATTGCATCTCCATTTTTTGAGATTTAGCAGAATTATTAAATGGCAGAATTGACTAAGATGCAAGTATATTTGGAACGAGCTAATAAACATTAATCAATACCATCAGCTGTATTTGTGTGAATATTTAAGGGCTTAAAAGTATGAAGACCTTTTGGTTAGCAGTTGAATTTCTCACAAATTAGAAAAAAAAAAGGAGACACCAGACTTAGGGATGTGTTGAGAAGGAAAGAATGAAGATTGTGAGCTTGGTGTACTCTTGGCTTTTTATAGCTATTAATGTTGCTGTGAATTTTGCATTACTGTATATAGTCTGGATCATTTTTCATCCTTCTGCTGTTGGGCAGGGAAGAAATTACTGGCTCTCATCAAGGTTACTGGCAGTCCCTGTATTCTGACATCTGTTCCTTTCTAAACATTTGACCAACCTTGATGTAACAGAGTTTAGTGTCCATGAGCTGCTGACTTGCAGAGAAGACCCGGATACTTTAAAATAAAAATTAAAAAGTTGATTAAACACCAGAAGTCATTTCCCAATAGCTATCAATATTTTGATGGTCGTTGCAGTTTATTTTTTTTCCTTTACATTTAGGTAATAGACATTTTGACCATGTTTAATCTTTGAATTAGACTGGATTAATGGCTTCTCATTTTTAAATGGAAGTACAGTGGGCCCATACTAGTCAATTTCATTTGAAGCTGCTGAGCTCTGTTCATATTCTTTTTGGTCTTTGTCACAGAAATCATGTAATGCACTTCTCCTGAGCAAATGATGCTTTCTCAATTCATTGAGTCTTCTTAGCTATTGGTTTCCAGACAAAAGCACACAGCTCCTTTGGAATTAGGACCTATCAGAATGAGGGCCTGCAGGTGGGGGTGGGAAAAGCAGAGAAATGTGGTGATTAGGGACGGGATCTGGACTCGATGGGTGCCCTGTGGAACCCTCGGGCCAATCCTACTCTTCTTGCATATGGACTAGTGTGAATTACACACAGCATTAGCAAGCTCTGTCTTGCTCCTGCTTTGTTATTGTTAAGTGCCTTTGAGTTGACTGCGACTCAGATCGAAATCTTGCCCCATTTTGTGCCATCTTTATCATCTCTGATATCTGGAACCCATTATTGTTGTCACTGTGTTTGTTGATCCATCTTGTAGAAGGTTTACCTCTCTTTTGCTTATCCTCCTTATTTCCAAACATGATGTTTTTTCCCCAAAGACTGGTCCCTCCTAAAAATATTTCCAAAGTTTGTGAGCTGAAGTTTCATCGTCTTTACCTCTAAAGAACACTTTGCTCTTTCTCTTGATCCACCTAGATCCCCCAAATGTAAACTTCACGTTAACGGAATCCATGCAATAACATATAGAGCACTCTCTCAAGGATCCCCAGCAGAACTAGGATTTTAATAAGCTTTAGGCTACACTGAAGAAGCCCTGGTAGGCTTTACATGTTGAGATGCTAACCGGAAAGTCAGCAGTTCAAATCCATCAGCTTCTCAGAGAGAGGGAATGATGGGTAGTCTTGTACTGCAGAGACATACAGTCTCGGATATGTGATGAAGAATCACTAGGGGTTCGAATCAAGTTGATGACAGTGGGATAACTAGGCATGTCACTGAAGGTAGGTAGCACAGGACAATCAATAAACCCAACAAGAGTGTATTAGATAGATGCCCACCTCAGTCACCTGTGTGTACAGTCATGAGCAGACAGACAGATGGCCCTGTCCTTGGACACCTTCACTTTAGTGATAAGACACACGTGTCTTCATCACATGATCTCACCCATTTAGGCCACCCTAGTGGGGCTAGCCTTGCTTAAAATTTCTGGTTTCTGTTCATAGTTAGTTGTGATATAGGCAAATCAGCCTCTCATATGAAGTCAGCCTACCCTGGTCCTACTAGTCACTTGATCCTATCTCCCAGGCCTTTTAGAGTATGCTGTCTGTGAATTCTCTTACCTCTTTTTCTGAGCTTACTGTGTTCTGAACACTAAGAATTATTGGAGTTTGCCATATACCTCTCTTCCTCATGTTCACCAAAAACTGTAAAAGAAGTTCTAATCCTGTCCCAAAACTGTGGGTGACAACGAGCGATTTGCCGTCGGCTGCTAACCTCCTGGTTGGCAGTTCATACCCACTCAGCAACTTGGCGAATTTGGGAATCTGCTCCTGTAAAGATCATGTTACTGTGTACCATAGAGTCAGAGCCGACCCAGAGCTGACCCTCTGGTGGGTCTTCAGAGGCAGTTAATCACGCAGAAGGAGACTGACCATCCTTCTCCTGCGGAGCAGCTGCTGGCCTTCAGGATCGCAACACAGATGATGACCCACAGGGTTGCCATGAGTCAGAGGCAGGATCCACAGCAGCTTACAAAAGCCACAATCCAGCCCCTCAAATTAAGAAAGAAGAGGAAGTGGAGAAAAGGCTGCAACGGTACCCTGCGATTTCCACCAGTTCAGCACAAGCCAGGTGCTAACCTTCTGCTAAATGTCCTTTTATATCTTCGCCTTTTGCACACATTTTCTTCCTCTGTTTATTGTTTTAATAATTGTACTTTTATTTTTAAATCCCTTTTTCCTGTATAGTGTGACTGGCATTTTACTACATTCCCATGGAGTTTATAATCATCAGTCCTGATAGCTGTTGTTTTCCATCGGATGACTATGCTGTAATTCACTTTACACTTCTTTTATGTCAATACATTCAAGTTATTTTTTTTATAGTTTTGTAATATGAAAAATAACTGTGATGAACATCTTTGAGCATAGAGATCCTTTTTTCTAATTTCAGGTTATTTTCCCGAAGTGGGATTTCTAGGTTAGAAGGTACCACTCTACTTTCTGCTGTTTTCACAGATTTTCCCCTTTTCCTGACCTTGTCTTCCTGCCTTAATGTTATAATGTATAAACTTCTTCTGGAAGTTTCTGTGGGTATCACCTACTTACTCCTGGGGGTGTCTTTGACCCTGAATCTTGACTGAGACCAAAGGAAGCATCATTTCCAAATGATCTTTCTTTTTCCATTTGATCAATGCTTCAGGGATGAAAATTCATGTTTGGGAACTTTCTTGGGTAAAGCCGTGAACCCTTCACTTGCTCTCTATATACAAGCATCTTCCCCATCTGAACCCCTTCCTTTTCTTCAGATGGTCACTTCAGAGGTTCAAGTCCAGGGAGAGGGTTGAAGTGCTAGCAGACAGCTCAAGTCCTAGGGTGGGGCTTTGTGGCGACCACTCTGTTTTGGCTCTTTTTCACCTCACCTCACCTCACGGGAGTCTTATTGACAGGACTGGAAACCTAACGGGAGAACATTGCTGAGGTACAATGCCTTCAGAACATCATGGCTTCTCAAAGGAAGTACACAGTGCTGGGAGAAGTTTGGGAAAAAAATGATCACATTGATCGGGAACCAGCTGTGGAACAAATTTGGGATCCAAGACTCAGGAGACTCTGATCCTTTTATTGATTCTAAAAGGATTCTAGGACTGAGTGTCTGCTATCACGGATAAACCCAACCGGTATCCTGAACCCACCACTCACCCTACATAAGTTTGGAAGACTCTAAAGGGACCCCACATTCTCCTCATCTAAGCTGAACTTTACCAGTGGAGCTACACCTCTAGAGACATACCCAAACCGAGGACAATTATCGTTGAAGGATTCCCATTCAGATTCAGCTCCTGCGTTACACAAATGTCCCTTCTTCCCTGACCCACCCTCATTCCTCCCTGTTTTCTTATCCCCTTTTCCTTGGCATTCCACACAGACTACCTCCCAACCCTGAGCCCCCTCCTCAGGCCCTTCAATCTCGTCCCACCTCCTGTTTACATCCTGAATCTTTCCTGAGTTGCTGATTCACTCACAATAAGTTAAGGGAATTACAGACTACTCCTAAGTGTGTGCAGGAAGAGGGGGAGAAGGACAGCGTATGTCGTCTAAGAGCTGATGGGCTTCTGGACTGAAAAGTGCTCTGTAATTCCTGTTTAAAAGATGAACACACCATCTCTGTCAGTGTTTGAATGGGTGAGGACAGTGGGAAGCTTCATGATGAATGGACACCAGGGTGCTGAATCCGTGGACTGGGAACCCAGAAAGAAGGAAGGAACTTGCCAGCTATTCAGAGAACATTTACTTTTCCATGGTTGGTTCTGAGAACATTCACCTGATGATGGTTCTCTCTTAAGACTTGTGACCAGTTCTTCAAACCATCTATCCTGTCATTGTTTCTTCTGCCAACTTTCCTGTTCATCCATCCATCCATCCATCCATCCATCCATCCATCCATCCATCATCTGTCCATCCATTCATCCATCCATCCATCCATCCATCCATCCATCATCTGTCCATCCATCCATCCATCCATCCATCCATCATCTGTCCGTCCATCCATCTATCCATCCATCCATCCATCCATCCATCCATCCATCCATCCATCATCTGTTCATCCATCCATCCATCCATCCATCCATCATCTGTCCATCCATCCATCCATCTATCCATCCATCCATCCATCCATCCATCCATCCATCATCTGTCCATCCATCTATCCATCTATCCATCCATCCATCCATCCATCCATCC
>NW_006399812.1:11306423-11333923 GCF_000299155.1 Elephantulus edwardii
ATCCATCCATCCATCCATCCATCCATCCATCATCTGTCCATCCATCTATCCATCTATCCATCCATCCATCCATCCATCCATCCATCCATCATCTGCCCTTCCATGCATCCATGCATCCATGCATCCATGCATCCATCCATCCATCCATCAATCCATCATCTGTCCATCCATCCATCCATCCATCCATCCATCCATCCATCTATCCAACCATCCATCATCTGCCCTTCCATCCATCCATGCATCCATCCATGCATCTGTCCATCCATCCATCCATCCATCCATCCATCCATCCATCCATCCATCCAGTTCTCTGCTCATCTACTTCTGTCTGTGCCCCTCCATCTCTCCACCCTGCTCTCCTTTCTGCTGCCTGTCTTCTCTCTGTCTGTCCACTCATCTTCTGAATGAGCTCTGGTGGCATAGTCCTCAGGAAGTTGCATTGCTAACCCAGCCACAGCTCTTCTACGACATCAGCAGCTCCATGAGATAAAGATGGAGAATCCCTTCTCCTGATACTTACAGCCTCTGAAACCCAGTGGAGAGTCAGCTGGTTCTGACTTGATGGCAATGAGTGAGCTTCCTTTGTTCTCTCCCTTTATTTACCCATCTCTTTACTCATCCACCCACTCACTCACCCACCTTCATCTTTTCATCCATCCAGTTACTCACCTGCTGTGTTTGGTGTATCTGCTCTGTGCCAAATACAGAACTCCACAGTGTCTGTCCTTATGGGGTTCTAATGTCTGTTCTAATGAGATTTCTGGGCAAGTAAATAATGAATAATATTACAAACTGGCCATTTATTTCTACTCCTCCCCACAGCAAGTCAGAGCTCTGCACTCTCAATCTATCTCCTACATCTTTATCCATAAAGTCCCTTCTATTCCTCCAGCCCTTCCTGGAGACCAGTGAGCTGTTCAAGGTGTAGTAGAGAGTATGAGGTATGGTGGTGTCTTCTGGAGTGTTAGAGTAGGAAGACTTAGGATGACCTAACTCAAAACTTTGTTGATGTGCCTTTGAGTTACCTGTGAACTCATAACAACCTATGTATGACAACTCTGAATTCTGCCTTATCCTGAGCCAGTCTCACTGACTCCAGCATACCAATCCCATTACCCCAGTTATTATGTCAATCCATTTCATCTGGGGTCTTCCTCTCCTGCACTGTCTCTCCACCTTTCTCAGCATGATGTTCTTCCTTCTCCAGGGACTGATCCTTCCTGGCCACATGCCCAAAGTATGTAAGACAGACCTTCAAAATCCTTTCCTCCAAGGAGCAACTTGGTTTCACCCTCTCCAAGACAGACATGTTTGTTTTCTTGGTCCATGATATGTTCAAGACTCTTCTCCAGCACCAGGTCTCAGAGGCATCAATTCTTCTTATGTCATCCTTGGTTGTTGTTCAGTTCCCTGATGCACTGCAAGTAATTGTGCAGACCATGGCCTGAATCAGGTGTACTTTAGTTGTACCAAAACCCACTCATTGCCATCAAGTTGGAACTAACTCTTAGTTGAGCCTCCAGAAAGTTTTCAGAGGCTTTAAATAACATGGGAGAGGTTGTCCATTTTTCTCCCTTGGAGCTGCTAGTGGGTTGAAATCTCTTCCAGAGATAGTCCACCTTTGCGTTAACAGTGAAACTTCTTACAGACTAGGCAACCAGAGCTCTGGCAAGGGGCATACATCTGCCCAAGTTCAGATAGCCCTTCTTTCTCAGTGGCCTCATTCTGGATCCAGCCACATGAGCTCATAGGCCTGGAGACCTTCCAAAGGCATTTGCTCTTCTGTCAGAGTCCACACCTTCCTAATCCAGTGGTTATAACAGCAGACATGGCAGTGCAGGTTTGGGGTAAGATGCTGCATAAGTGCACGCTTTTCTTTCACCCCATCTCACTTGGCTGTCCAGAGCACCTGCCATCTGACTGCCCTTCAGTGACACAAAATTGATCTAGTTAGAGACAGCTAAGAGTAACAATCAACCCTGCCCTCAGTGCCAATTCTTATCATAAGCCTGGACATTTCAGCTGGGTATCAGAGTCTGGGAGGAGAGCTGGCCGCTGTGCCCACAGAACTGAGTTCCACTGAGGTGGAGGGCTTCTTTCAATCATTTATTTAGAAAATGAGAATGCTCAGACTGATTTTTCCAATCTTAAGAACTAATATGGGATTCCAAGATGACTGTATGAAAGCCTTTTAGGCAGAGGGTAATGACATGATGTCATATATCCCTCTCTGGAGGGTCATGTGTCCCTTCATTTCATTTTCCCATCTACCCCCGCAGCACTCAGAGGTCTGAGGAGAGTGGTTATTGGATATTAGAAGCATAAGATCTGTTTCTGCTTGGACTGTGGTCTGGATCCAGTTGCTCAGATTTCACCTGAGAACAGACTCCAGACATGCCTGGAATAGACTCTCAGGTGAGCTGAGCCTCGGTCACGGGAGCTGTGCTGCTTGGTTCTGCCACCGTCAGGCCATGAGGCTGCTGACCACCTCTCTTCCTCTTAGTCATGAAAGAAGGGGCTGGCCTTTCACTGTGGTCTTGCAATGCATTTGGCAAGCCACAGTCCTGTGTCCCCAGATGGCACGCTCCATATCATGCCTCCTCTGGGCTAAATCACAAACAGGACTTGAACTCAGGGTCACACATGAAGTCATGAGTGTAAGTGTATCTTTTTCCATGTGCATTGTTCTTTATTTGTAGTCAAAATTCCCTGAAGATTAACTTGAAAAAGCTTTACTAGTGTGGGATGTCAGATGGTAACCTCTTGCCATGCTCGAGGAGAACAAGGGAAAGCTCAGAAATAGCAACCACTTTGAAGCAGCTGGGCAAGGAGGGCTGCCTGTCTCCAGGATCATGTCCCGAGAGCCAGCCAGACTCCACAGGCTTTGCCCACCGTGAGAGAAGGCTTGAGCCTATGGGGTCACCCAGCAGGCCTTAGTGAGGGCAAAGGAGCTTGGCAACTGGTAACTGGAGCAAGGCACCAGAGACTAGAGGAAGAAGAGAAGGGGGTGCTGACCTAGTCATCCCTGTAGCTCCCTAGATGGTGGTCTCCCCTTTTCGTTCATGATGAGACAAGTTCTCGCCATGCAACCTGGCCCACCTTTTGACTTCTACTGAGGAACTCCCTTAAATGTGGCCGCTGACCACTTTCTGAGACGAGGACATGGAGTGAGATGGCTGTCCAGACAGGAGACAGTACAGCCAGCCCTGCTCAGCCCTGCTCATTGGCACCTGCGGCAGGAAGGCTCTGCTGTACAAACGGCTTTCGAAAGACATACAATTTTTTTTTAAAAGCCTTTTCCTCCATGTGCAATTTTAGGCTCCTGTTCATGGGCAGCCTTTTGTGAAAGGAGGCATTGTTGTAAAGCAAATGCCAGAGAAGCATGCCTCCTCATTGGCCCCAGCACAGACGTCAAGTTCAGGTTGGTGGGATTCGCACTGATTTGGGGAGCTTCGAGTTTTGAGGTCTGACCATGCCTTTGCTCCCTGGCCGGTGTGGCCCTGTCACCTCACAGCACTATGTTGCAACTTCCTCCAGCAAGCCAGCCTCTTCTCAGCGAGCAGTTATTTTATGAGGAAAGTGGGGTGTTTTCCAGGCCTGCGTTTGATTTTCACTTATAATTATCTCCACATAAGTCTTCAATTTTGGATTTAGAATTAGAGACACATGAACCCGGCTATGCATGTTAAAAGATCAGTGACAGCAATCACATGACATTTGCATGCCGTAATTACTCCCCGAGCCCCACCAGTGGGCTTTGTTTGGGAGTTTTGGAAAACTTGTATGGAGCAGCCGCAGTGTGCCTTGCGTTTGGGATTCGGTTTGGGGTTGGGGTTTCTTTGTGTTCACGTCTAAGTTCTCCTAAGTGAAGCAAGCTTGTGCTGACTTTTCCCAGATAGACCACACTCATTCGTGGGCTCCATCCTATGCCTGCTGCTGCTGGGCTGGGGGTTTCTACTGTATTCTAATGGGGAGAAATAGAAATCACTCTAGGAAATAGAGATTCCTAATGATTGCTGAGTTCGTCATTGTCTTTAAAGTGATTACTACACTGCAATCCCGAAGGCATGCAGTTCGAATCCTCCAGCTGCTCTGTGGAAAAAAGATGGACAATCTCCTCCTGTGCAATTTATGATCTTTGAAAACCCACTGGAGGGTCAGCTATAGGTTGGTTCCAACTCGACACCTGGGAATTAGGGATGGAGGGTGAGTTTTAGAGCCCAGCTACCTTCCCTGGCACAGAGAGTACAGCCTTATGAATGAACTTGTGTCAGCCGTCCAGATGGGAGCGCTGGTGTCTCATAGGGAGTTGCACTATCAGCCCAAAAGCGGCTCTTCCCTGACTATTCAAATCCTTGGAAGTGCCAAGGGAGGAAGGTGGAACATCTCCTTGTGACTTCCAGCCCCTTGGAGGATCAGCTATTTGTCAGATCTGACTCGATGGCAGTGACTTGAGTTGTTAAGCGGTGGTGCGAGTGCGCAGGGTCATACAGGACTCCTTGAGGCTAAGTCACAGCCTGGGTGAGGCACGCCCTTCTGGCCCCTTTCCTCCCCTCTGACAGGAGGGAACAGGACCTACGCTGGTGACCTAGTAGTAAGGAGTTATGCCCTCAACCCAGAC
Source organism: Elephantulus edwardii (assembly GCF_000299155.1). Lineage (NCBI taxonomy): Eukaryota > Metazoa > Chordata > Mammalia > Macroscelidea > Macroscelididae > Elephantulus > Elephantulus edwardii. The sequence continues at coordinate 11,311,045 of NW_006399812.1, forward strand.
AGGTGGTTAGAACCCACCAGCAGCTCTGAGGGACAATGATGGGCAATCTCTTCCCCTGACACTGACAGCCTCTGAATACCCACTGGAGAACCAACTATGAGTCAATTCTGCCTCTACAGCACGTAACAATAACAGCTATGGTGTTATGTAAACAGAACTATGGTGTTATGTAAACAAAAATCCCCAATAAACCAGTTGCAGTTAGGTTGGTTACCACTCCTGATGGTGCTGTACGTGTCAGAGAGGAACCATGCTCCACACAGCCTGCCGCAACTGATTCCTTGGAAGTACATGGTCAGTCCTTTTCTGGTAAGTCCCCCTCTGGATGTGCTCGAACCACTAATCCCATAGTGTTAGCGGTTGAGCGTGGTAACTGTGTCACCCAGGGACTCACTTTATCTGCTATTATGGTTGTATACTATTGGTGTCTCTCTGGAGACTAAGGTGTGCCTGATACAGGCTATGGTCTTCACAATCACTTGTTATGCATCAGAGAACTGAACAATGACCAAGGAGGATAGAAGGAAAATTGATGCCTTTGAGCTGTGGTGCTGGAGAAGAGTATTGAATGTACCATGGACTGCCAAGAAAACAAACAGATTCATCCTGGAGAGGGTTAAACCGGGTGGCTCCTTGGAGGCAAGGATTCTGGGGCTTTGTCTGACATGCTTTGGACATGTTGTGAGGAGAGACCGGTTCTTGGAGAAGGACATCATGCTTGGGAGGGTGGAGGGACAGCACAGGAGGGGAAGACCCTCTATGAGGTGGATTGATTCAGTGACTGGGGTAATGGGGATGGGTGTGTTAGAGGCCATGCGATTGGCACAGGATAGAGCAGGGTTTAGGGCTGTTGTATATAGGGTCGCTATGAGTCGCAAACGACTCGATGGCACATAACAACAACAACAACAACCATTGAGTCAGAACTGACCCTTAGCTGACCCTCTTAAGGATTTTCAGAGGCAGTAAATCACACGGGAGGAGATTGCCCACCCTCCTCCTGTGGAGCAGATGGTTGATTTGAACCATGTGCCTTTGGGATTTCAGTGCAGCTTATTACCACTAGGCTGCCAATGCCTGGCACAGAAACCTGCCCCCAAAACCAAACTCGCTGCTGCTAAGTCGTTCCGACTCATAGGGTAGTAGTAGGCTCCCACTCCTCGTGACCCTCTTTCAGGTTTTTGGGCCTAGAAACCTTTCCCATACATATCCTGCTCATGGACCCATTGTCCTCTCTTAGAGCAGCTGGTGGATCCAAACCACCAACCTTTGGGCTAGTAGCCTGACTTGTAAGGAACTATACCATCAGGACTTGGACACAGAGAAGAGGCCTCTATAAACAACTGCTATGGCTACCATCACCCATATATTGTCTGGTTATTTGCCATCAAGTTGAAACTGAGTTGTAACTGACACTCCAATGGGATTTCAGACGCAGTAAATCACATGGCACTCACTTTAAGGTGATGTTGTTGTTGTTGGGTGTCACTGAGTCAGAACTAACCCATAGCTGACTCACCAGTGGGTTTTCAGAGGCAGTAAATCACTTGGGAGGAAGCTGCCCATCTTTCTCCCATAGAGCAGCTGGTGAATTTGAACTGCATGCCTTGGGGTTGGCAGAGCAGCTCCTTATCACCAAGCCATCAGAAGTCCCATATATGGACTTATCAGTGAGTAATTAGGCCCTGTCTGTGTGTCTAGCTCTGTGCAGCTCCGACCAGCCCAGTGACCACAGTGCCTGCCTCAAAAAGTCAGAAGAAATAAGACTGGCTGGTTTTGAGCAATTCACCTGGAAACAAGTCCAGACTTGGGGGGAGTTACTTCTGGCTTCTGTGTCCGCTTGTGGCCCTGTCTTACCACGGCTTCTGAAGGCCCTGAGGAGGCAGCCAGGAGCCCAGGCTCTCCTGGGAGGAGTCTTTGTGTAACCCACACTCTGGGCTCCGTGCTGCTCTGATCTACTCTCAGAGCGCCATGGGAGTTCTCTACAAATGGCTGGAGGGGAGGACTTGACTCTTAATAATCACTTATTGAATAAATGGTGATGCATTATTCTGGCTGTCCACGTAGCCTTAACTAATCGCCCGAGTTCCTTTGGAATTGTTTTGTAATGCAAATAGTCATTTGTACCACATGTGTGCTGCAGAAATAAAGGTCTAAGCTGGCAAGTCCACCCTACGGGAGGGAGATTCCTGCAGGACCTACTACTTACTATATGTTGAAAGGAGCAAGCGTGTCTTTCTCTTGAAAATCATTGTATGGATGTTGATTTGGGGAGAGGGTCCAGCCAGTCGTGGAGCTGACAGTTAACAGGTGTTCAGCTTTGGCTACCTTTAAAAATTAGGAACCGCTAAGAGGTCTTTGGAAGCAAGAGTGGCATCCACTTCCTAAATAACATGCCTCTGGAAACTCTATGAACTTAGAGAAGTGACGATAGTTATAGAACAGGGTTCAAGTCATTTGTTCTTAGGGTCGCTATGAGTCGTGCTTGACTTGAGTACTCGATGGTAATCAACAACAATGACAACAATAGCAACAAGAGGTATTTAGCAATGGTGGCTGTTACTAAGTTTTCCTTCTGAATTTCTTTGTCCTTTCCATTCCTTTTGTCTTTCCACATAAAAGTAGAACTTGGGGCCAAGCTCAGAGTGAGAGGTGAGAATAGGGTTGTAGAGAGGCTCTTACTTATACAAGAGGAGTTGTTTTGGACCCTGTGATAATGGGTCTTGTTTGAAGGCCCTACACTGCTTAGGAGCTGCTGTGTGTGAGAGGGGCCTCAGCAGTGGCTCCCAGTAGGGGAACACCTGTCCAAAGCCACACCTGAGCCCAGAGGCGGCATAACTCCTAGTGGGCAGAACAGAGCCTTATTGAGAACGGGGCGCAAGAGTTGGCACAATCAGCTTACAGGGGGGATATTTTTGTTTGGTAGGAATGCGGCTCTGCTGGCTGAAAGCATATCCTTTGCGCATAATCCTAGGCCAACTTTGCCCTTTGAGTAAAAATATGCTTAGTTGGAATTTTGAAGGTGGGGGCTGGGTGTGAGAGATGGAGAGGAATGCATTTCAAGCCGGTTCAAGAGACCGTCTGCTTCTGGACAGGAGTTACAAGTGAGTGACATGAATGGAGTTCTGTTTTGCAAAGGGTAGGAACCAAGTGAAATGCCCATAAAAGTGGTGATTCATTTCCATTTAAGAGAGCATCTGCCTATGTCCCTGGAAAGTCCTTCCGCTGACAGCCCTCAGCAGGCCCTGGGACAGTGACCTCTGGTTTCTCGGGCCTCTCTCCCTGGCTGCATCAAGCTGCCCCATTGGGTGTTGTTTGGCATTCTTAGGGACACATCAATAGTTCCATTAAAATACATATTCTTTTTTTACGGTAATTTGTCCCTCTGGCAGGATATTTAGCTCTGGGGCCTCCATTCACTTCCAGGGCCCACTCCCAGGGTTGATGATTTCTCTACCAAATTTCTTGAGGAAGAAAATAATAACACCAAACAAACCAGAATTGATTTGGGGAGTATTGAACTGCGCTTATTTGGGTTTTGAAAAATATTGATTGGGTAGAACAGACTCAAATATTGAAAAATAAATGCTTTTGCTGATATTTTATAATCTTATTATGTAAACCAGGTGCTATATTTGCAAGGAGTTTGTATACATTATATGCAATAAGCTTTTAACAAAAAGCTCTTTGGTTCTGTTTACTACCATGACTTCTCTTGCCACCATCAACTCTGGTTATCTCTGCGAGCTGGGTCAGTACTGAGGAACATATTGCACTTTGCTTTTCACAATGCCAGGCAGTGCCTATGGGTTAAATAGTAATTGTGCTACGGCTGATCATGTATGTGCTTTTGAATGATCATTTGAGAGGCTGGGTTTTATGAAGAAGAATGTGGCATTGGGATTAGAGGAAGACTCATCAACAACCTGCATTATGCAAATGTCACAACCCTGCTCTGTGAAACGGAGGATACCTTTCTGCAGAAGCGTTTGCTGCAGAAGATCAGGGACTACAGCCTTCAGTATGGATTACATCACAACATCAAAAAACAACAAAGATTTTCACCACTATGCCCATAGGCAAAACAATAGATGGAGAAAAAAAAAGTTTTTAAAGATATCATCATGTTTGGATCCACAATTAATACCCTTGGAACCTGCAGTCAGGAACTCAAAAGATGAATTGCACTGGGAAAATCTGCTGTCAAGGACCTCTCCAGAGTGCAACAGTGTCAGTCTAGAGACTAAAGTGCACCCGATCCAGTTCAACATGTTCTCAATTGCTTGCTGTGCATCTGATATCTGAACAGTGAATAAGGATGACAGAAGAAGAATTGATGCCTTTGAGTTGTGGTACTTAGAAAGTAGATTGAACATACCATGGACTGCTAAGGAAACAAATAGATCTGTCTTGGAGAGGGTGAAACCAGATTACACCTTGTTGGCATGGATTGTGAAGCTTCATCTCACATAATTTGGGCATGTTGTCGGGATAGGTTAGTCCTTGGAGAAGGACATCATGCTTGGAAAAGAGGAGGGTCAGTGCAGGAGAGGATGACGCTAGATGAGACAATTGACACAGCAACTGGGGTAATGGGGGCAGGTATGCCAGAGGTGATGACCTTGGCTCAGGATAGGGCAAGGTTCAGAGCTGTTGTGTGAAGAAATGCCATGAGTCGTAGCTGATTCGAACACACATAATAACAGCAATTTCAAGAGCAAATTTGGTGGGGAAGCAGCTCAGACAGAGGCAGCACTGTAGCGGACGGTCCAGTCTTGAATATAGTCTCATAGCTTGGACTTTATGGACAACAGTCTGGTTAGAGGGCATTTGAGTTTTGCATCTCCCTTCTCTCTGTCAGACCAGGACCTCATAGACCTGTGGTCTGAGAGAGGAGCTGAAAAACTCAAGGAGACTCTTGACTTTGGAGCTGGACATCAGTAAGAATATTGCAAGGCATTGCTTTGCCTCCAGCGGGGTTTGACAAAGTGATAACTGCCACTGTGGGACTCTAGGGCTCTGACACCTGGATTCTGAGATCTTTGCCTCAAGAAGCAGTTGTTGAAGTCTTTTGATCTCTTCTGAGATCGGAGAAGGATGGAACAAAGTGCCTAGTTGTTGAAGCAGAGACTATTTCACTGCCCCTGACAATCCCTTCAGAGGGGAGCTTAGCCCGAGATCAGTGACGCCTCACTCAAGCCAGCGGGAAATCAGGACACTTGAACCCAAGTGTTATACTGGGTTTTCTGAAATCCCAATTTCAAAATCAAGGTTAGCAGTTTTCCTCTCTACTGCACTGGAAGCTCTGATCAGAGAAATCAGGCACAAGGCACCAGTAAATAGCAGAGTGAGTATGGTTTATCTTCAGTCCAGGCTGCCATCCCTTATCAGTGTGTTCCTGCATATCTCAGACCTAAGAAGGCCTGGGCCCCTGTTACAGCAGAGCCTCTTTCTAATTAGATCTCTTTTCAAAGTGAATTGAGGAAAGCGATTGTAAGGAAGTGACTCATGCCCCTTGCCTTTCAATTTCAGTCTGTTTTCATGCTGAGTTTCTGGGGGCCTATTGGACAGGGTCATGGATCAAGAATATGTAAGTTATCCACCCAACAGGCTGGATTCCACTTATTTGACCTCAGCTCCAGCAACTTCTCCCATTTGACTTTCTTAGTTATCTGAAGTCTCAAACCCGGCTTGGATCTGATAGTGACCGGGACCTGAATTGCCTCTGATGTCTGGTCATCAGGCATTCCACCTCCGTGTCCCCTGCACTGATTGAGCTGCTCTGCTGTCCCGTCATACGTATCTCCATCTACAGACTCCTCCTTCCTTGACGTGCCCTCTGTTCTTGTTCTTCACCAGTACAATCATTTGACTAATTTTCTCACAGCTCTCCTCAGTTCTCAGGCCTCTCTAGTTGCCACAACGTGCCCCGACAGAACTCCTTGTCCTCGTTTATCTGCAGTTTCCCCATCTGAGCGTCTGAGCGCCTGGCCCTGACCTTGGCTGTGGAGAGACACCCGGTGCATGGATGACTTTCCCTCCAGGCATTCTTGATGACAGCCATCAAGCAGGCACTCATCCTCCGTGGTCCTCCAGGGCCTGCTCTCCAAAATGACCTTTTCGTCCTCTTTGCTTTCCTTGCAGCTGATAACCTCATCTTCATTGAGAAAATATTTGCCATCTGGGGTCTTTCTCCTCTTCCCAGTGCCAACTGCACAACCTCTGGTCCTTGCCTTCTCTTCCCCAGCCTGACTCTATCAGAAGCTGATAACCCTCCGTGAGCATTTAAGACCCAAATTCTGTCTTATGCTCTGAGACTTGGCTCCTTGGGGACTGGGCGTGAGCACACACACTCCACACGTTTGGACCCGGAGCTGAGGTCCTCATGTCATACACTCACCCTCCAGCTCCTTTGCCAGGGATGCCCTTCCCTCACTTTGAAGGTCTTGACTTGCATGTCCCCTGCTCAGAAAGGCTCACTTGACCTCCCTGTGAAGAAGCAGCCTTCCCTAATCACTCACGACCTTCCACTTACTTACCAGCCTTAGAACACTTTGTCATAAGCTTTGCTCATTCAACAAGAAGTATATTTACTTCTTGTCTCTCTCCTTCCCATAAACCTAAGTCCCTTGAAAGAGAAGGTCAAGTGCATCTCTCTTCTGACTGTACCGCAGCATCTAGTATTGTGCCTCATATGCAGGAAGCATTGAATGACTATTCCCGGGTAGAGGATGTGCTTTGGTGGGTCCTCTTTGTAATGGGAGCCCTAGTAAATTTCAAGAGAACTTTGGAGCCCAGAAGCCAGTGAGGCTCCATTTGATTCTGTGCCCTTGTTCTTTTTCTCGCAAAGGAAGAACCAGTGAGGAGAGCTGGGCGGAGCCTGATGCCCACATGGGACAGCCAAGTGGTAGAGTGGCAGCCACACAAATGTGGCTCCGCTGTCTGATGAAGAGGCTTCTTTTCTTCATTTTCATGTCTGGTGCTGCCTCCACCGAGGGCTTCCTGCTTGATAACCTGATCACTGCGCAGGCACACCTGCCCCCTGGGCCAGGGTGCCATTTCTGCTTGTTGCCACTGCTCATCAGGAACTTCCACCTGTCCTGGCCTTGCCACAGCCTGAGCCCTGCCTCTGAATCGTGACCTGTGGCCATGCCCTGGGTCCACCCACCCACGCCAGATCCCACCGAGACTGCCCACAGACAAACCACCCCTCAAATTAGTGGACTGTGTCTGTGTTGACACATACATTCTCACCCTAATGATATGTTTATTTAACTGATGACTGCTGTCCTCATTAGGGACTCATTGTTGAGCCTGGAATAGTGATTATTTTTGCTGATATTCCTTTTCTGCAGAGATGATTTTTTAAAAAATCACTCTTTTGGTGTGCTATGAATCCTTAATGAGGATAGTTAAATTTAAAAGAAACCCCCAAACCACCCTTCAGGTTGAAAATAGAAGTGGCTGCACAAGCAAGCTGCTAATTTGCTGATTATTGATGGACATGATTGGTGACAGAGCGGAGCTTTCAATATATAAAGTACCTGCAGTTGAGCATGGAGCAACCCGAGTCAGAGGCCGACGAGAAATGAATGCCTGGGCTTCCAGAACACCATTTCCCTTTATTTCTAAAGAGTTGCACTCTTTAGCTTCAGGATTGCAGCACACAACAACAACATCAACAACAACAACAACAGTGACATCCGAAGTGGACTCACATGTAAAAGATTCTTGAGGATGGTTGGGGAAAGAAGTCTGTACAGGCTTATTAGCCAAATACCAGAAAGCAAAGTTATGAACTCACCGCCTCCTCCAACCACCTATCATTCTCCTTTGGAAGTCTCATCATAGTTCTGTGTGGCAGGTGAGTATTACTTCCTGCTGCTCAGATGGAGAAAGCCAGTCTCTGAGATCAGTAATGTCTTGACCAAGGTCAAGACTTAGATTGTAGCTCATGACCTTAGAGTCTTCTTAATGTGCTTAACTGAAAGATTGGTGAGTCTGATCCACCTAGATGTTGGCATATGGAAGACCTGGTGATCTTGGAAATATCAAATACTGAAAGCCCAGGGGAATGCAGCCAAGAGTCAAAGGAGACTCGATGGCAATGAGCTTGGTAATGAACATGCATTACAACATATGTTTTACCCTCTACTGCATGCTTCCTCTCTGAGCCTCTCTATCTTCCCATCTGTAGACTGGGACTATTAATACTGGCCTGTACTCTTTTCAATGAATGTATGGGAAGAGACAATAACTGTAATAATTGTGCTATGAGACCCCTCACACAGTGGCTGGGTCGTGGTGATGTTCTTCATGATAACTGTTTCAATGCCATCAACCCAATGACGAGGCTTTACAGAGCTCCACAGAGATTAGAACACTAAGGTTAGGGCAAGATGAAGACAAGGTCTTGCAACTGCCACCCAGGAGGTGGGTATGATTTGAGCATTGAGGACTGAGCACAAGGAAAGAAAGGACCAGCCATGCATTAGCTGTGTAAGCTTGGGCAAGTTACTTGACCTCTCAGAGCCTTAGAGTCCTCACTTAGACTGCTGGGGCATCAATTAAAGTAACAGTGCACAGAAGAGGCTCTGCTGTATTGTAAATCCCAGTAGTGAAAGCTAGGGAGCCCTGGTAGCTTAGTGGTAGGAAATTGCACTGCCAACCAAAAGGCATGTGGTTTGAATCCACCAGCAGCTCCACGGGAGAAAAATGGGCCATCTCCTCCTTGCCTGTGGGCTCCTGAGGCCAGGTGTCCCATCCTGGCCCCAGATACGTGCTGAGAGAGCTGAGTTAGCATGTGGGTGTCTGGTCACCTGGTGGGATATTCATCTTCTGGCAGGTGGTGAACGTGCTTGCTGGCCCCTTGGCTGCTCCCTTTGGGGTTGACCCTTCTTCTCTCAGCCACATGTATGGAGAGGCTGCCCTGCTCACAGAGCAACCCAATCTGTCCCTGTGCGTGGACAGAGTCCTCCAAGCTGGAGGGGCCCCCTCAACTGCAGGCATACTTCAAATTGTCTGCCCATTCACTAGTCCTCAGGCTTAGCAGTTGCTGTGTGCTGTAGACTTGTAACTCACTCACAGCTGGCTGACCTTCCAGCAGGTTTTCAGAGGCTGTAAATCACATGGGAGTACATTTTCCATCTTCCTTCCACAGAACAGCTGGTGGATTTGAACTGGTGCTTCTAGGTTGGCAGCCCAATTCCTTTGCACTGAGCCATCAGAGCTCCTGGGCTTGGGGAATGGATTTATTCTCTAATCTCAGTTCTTCTAGGTCTCCTCCAGCCTCTGCTGCCACAGTTCCATGCTGGCCTGTCAGCAGCCACTAAGGGTTGGCCTGAATTGTGCCATCTCCCCCAAAATTATGAGTTGTGAACCTCCACCCTTCCACGTGTGAATGGAATCCCATTTGGGCATAGAGATTTCTTTGTTATGCTAATGCAGGTGGGTCAGTGTAGGTGAGAGTCCCTCAATCAGTCATTTTTGAGATAAAAAGAGCAGATCAGATGCAGAAGCAAGCAGGCACAGACAGAGGAAGATTTGTGCTATGTGGTGGTCACCAAAGAACCAAGAGGAGAAACTGAGGGGAGGCTTCTCCTTAGTGGATGGAAAGGCTTTCCCCCATAGCGGGCATCCTAAACTGAGAAAACGCAGTACTGGAACAGTTAAAATCAATGATACTCCATTACAGCAGTTCTAGAGATGGTCAGGGCTAAGCCTGGCCAGTTCTGACTGTCCTCACCTCACGGGTTGCTGATGCTCCAGATGTGTCACTGTGGGTGGACAGGAGGAGATGGCCCTGCCCACAACTCTGTGCTGATCAGCACGTATCGAGCACAGACTATGGGTTTAGGTTCCAAAACAGAAGGACGGGCCCCCTTCAGGGGACTAACAGCTCGACTGAGCGATCTAGTGTCTATCTTCGGTGTTTTTATCATCTGTTCTCCCTGGAAGACGTCCTCCAGGAGAGCCTGGGCCATTTCTCATCCATTGTTGCAGGTTTTGAGTCCCTGGCACATAGTAGTTGCTCAGTTAGCAATAGCAGAGTGAATGAATGGGATGCCTACTGTGCACAGAATGGGGATGATGCCTGAAAGAGAGGAGAGCTGGCAAGGGTTCAGTATGCGATGCCCTACCAGAGGGATCAGGTACAGAACTGCTGTAGAGATTGAGGACCTGCTGAAGGCACGTCGGGCTCAGTCGTGGGAGCTGATCTGTGAATCCTGGCTGGCCTTTGGCTAAGCTGAGAGGTGGGTGAGGGGTATGACAGGAGAACACGGCTGGGTCACTAAAAGCACGGAGGGTGGAGGGCAGTAAGTGTAGATGGGGACAGGAAGGACCTGACTGTGCCCTCAGGATGACCTTGGAGGGGTCAGCAAGCTCCAGAGTTCGTGAGCCCTGGCTCAAGCATTCACATTTGACCCTTGCGTTATTTTAAGGTCGTGGCTTCTTCATATTTAATTATGAATGAAATTGCCTTTGAGGATGGCAGCTGATGACGGCGTGTGGTTATGCTGTGTGGGCTGCTTTCAAAATAGCTCACCCCAAACTTCATTAGTGAGTAGCTCCACAAAGTGCATCCTGACCTGCCTGCATGCTTCCTGTTCTCGGGACCTGCGCTGTGCGAACTCAGGGAAGGCTGGCCAGCTGCCTTGTGAGCTACCAGCATCATAGCAACTTCCAGAAGGTTCATCCCTGGAGGTTTCAGAGTTTTTCATGGTGGCCAGGTTGCTTGTCTTCTGTAGTTCCCTTCTGCTTGAGGTAGTCCTCTGTGTGAACTTGGCCTCCTCTGATATGAACTTGGCCCCTTCCAGGGAGAGAGCTCAGGACCTGCGGGGGCCATGACTCTGCCTTGCTGAGAATCCAGGCCTATGGCTCTGCAGCCTTGAGCCAGGCCGCACAGCCTGTGGAGTTGAGTTGCTGAGCTGGATGGTTGGTGTTCCCATCCTGCAACTTTTCCTAAATATGGTCACTGTTTGTCATGGCTCCTGCCTCTGTCAGCCTCTGCATTAGCTGCAGGCCACCCCCTTGTCCAGGCCTTTGCTGGCCACCTTCCCTTTGCTGGACTTAAGATAAACCCTCACAATAATCAAGATTAGCCTTGTGATAAGTACACGTGCTTTCGCAACCACAGCAAAGCACCACATGGCTTCTCTGGGCACGGTGCTCCCCAGTTGGGCCCCCTGTGCTCATCTGAGGTCCCATGCCTGACATGGAATGGACACTTCACTCTTCTTGTCACAGTTCTAGAGGTGGCCTGGATGGCACTGGAGCCAGGCTGCTTGGGTCTGTGCTTGACTTGGCTGCTGCTAACTGCTGGACCTTTGCTAATCTGCGTCATCTCTCTGAACCTCAGTTCCCTAGCATCTGTGATGGAGTGAAGATGCACAGTGGGAATTCCATACAGAGACGCCTGGAAAATAAAGACCTTAGCAGCTTGCTAGGTTCAAGCATGAGCTCAAGGAAGGTTGATGCCTCTCCTTCAACAGAGATGATGGTGGTGGTGATGACATGGCATGGTGGTTAAGGGGATGCAGCTAATCTTACATCGCTTCCTGGTTACATAACTTTGTTTGGCCTTCCTGTGCCTCAGGATCCCCTTGTCTGTGTAGATGGCACCAGTAGCACTCCGCCAGGCTGTGTGTGGACCTCAACTTGGACTAGCAAAGGGAAGAGTGGCCTTAGAGAGGGTCGCTGACAAGTGACTGCTAGTTCTCGGTGCTTGCTGTCTCCACTGTCAGCCGGTGAGCTCTCAGTACTTGGTGATTCCACCAGGGCCCGGGGCTGTGACATTTTTATGATCGTTGTTATGGCCACAGTCTTCACATTTCTGGTGCCATCCAACCTGGGAGAGGGTTCTCCTTCCAGAACTATGCTGGGAGACACTTTGTTGTGACCCATAGGGTTTCCATTGACTGGTTTTTGAGAGTAGTTTTCCAGGCTTTTCTTCTTAGCCTGCACTATTCTGGAAACATCGTCGGGACTTCAAATACTGTGACATAGCTACCAGCCCCACAGTGACCCACAAGCTAGCCCAAATGGACAGATAGGTGGTTACTATGACTTCGTTATTATTTTAAGGGGTGACGGTTTTTGGGCACTGAAGCTAACCTCTCTGTACGTTGTTTTCTTCACTGATGAAGCAGGGTAACAGTGCTGGCTGTAGGCAGCGATCTTGCTGACCACCAGCTTGGGTGAGCGCTCAGCAGCCGGTCGGGCCAAGCTGCCCCCTCCACCTCCCCACTGTGGTGAAGTTCCGCAGCTTAGTAACCCCGCCTGATGTGTGACTGGCATGGTGCTTGCAGGGGAGCCAGGGTGCCGCCTCCGCCTTTGGGTGACAGCTGCTTCCATGCAGATGCCTCCCCCATGTTCTGGAGCAGAGCAAACAGGGGAGGGTGTCCCAGATTTAAATTTGGAATGAGCACGGAACTGTGCCAGCCTGTGGGCTGGTGTTCTCTCTTCGGGGTGACTCCCAGGGTGGGGCTGGGGGGCTGGGGCACTGACACCTGAGCTCCCTGCATGTACCAGGAGGGCGTGTGGGGCTGGGCGCAGCAATGACTTACCCATCTGAAGAGTGTGTTGGGTGGAGTGTGAAGTGTATGCTCCGCAGGGATAAGCCAGAGTCGGGTGCAGGACTAGTTCTGAGAATCCCGCGGGGGCCCTCTGGCATCAGGGCAGGACTTATCTGGACAGAGACCTGCTCACTGGGGTGCTGCTTGCCAGATTCTGGGAACCTTCTGTGCAGTGACATGCCTCCTGCCCCAGTGCTGGCCCTGCCTACTTGCACTTTGGGATGACAGTTGCTATCACCGGGTGGTTTAACCTCTATCACCGGGAGGTGTAACCTTTGTCCTGTGGGGTGTTGGGGTGGCCTGCTGCAGTCCTGGATGAGGGCTGGAGAGCACGGTAATAAGGACAGGAGCAATACTGCGTGTGACTGGCCATTGTGGCCATGGCTGCCACAGACTTGGGATCTACCGGCTTCCAGTGGCAGGGCAGGCTCCTGAGCCAGTGTCAGCCTCCCTCTGGCCATTTGTGGGGGAGTCTGACTTCTGGGGTCTCCTGCAGGGGCGAACGGGGTGGAACCCACACACGAGGCCCAATATGTGTTCTTCATCCACAGTGAAGGACTTCACCACATGTATTCTTGTTAGCAGACAAGCTCCACGCTAGCCCAGCTCCAGGAGTGCCCACTGGCTACCAGAAGCCGGACTGACCTGCTCTGGGGGTGATGTGCCGGCACCTCTTCAGAGAACAGTCAGACATGCTCTTAGTCCAATGGCTGTAGCCCCGGGGTGATAGATGCAAGGTGGCCTCCCCAGGAGACTCCCCTGCGATTGTCACACTGCCTGCAGTAGCTCAGAAAGAGGCTCAAGGGACACAATGGTCAGTGTCACAGGGCAACCAGTGGTGTCGCAGGCTTGGAAATGGTGCAAGGCCATCACCCGCCTGCTGGCTCTCTGTCCAGTGTTTATTTTCTTGCCCCTCCAGGTCCTAGGAGCACAGGGCCACAGGGAACAGACTGGTTTAGATACTCAGCCCACCTTCCTTCTTGAATGCTCCCGAGACAAACCCGCCCAGTGGAAGGACAACTCTCTCTATTTGCATCTTTGAGGAACCTTTCTCTTGTTTAGGAGGCTGTGTGTCCCTAGGACCAGGGCTCAGAGCAGAAGGAAACGGTCATCTCTAAACGAGCATTATCTCATACCTGCATGTGTACACAAAACTAAGCCCAAACTCTTTCTCTTAGTATGCAATTTGCCATCTATTTTTAACTCAAGTGTGTGGGGCCAGGAAAGAAAATTCTGTGAGGAACCAAGAGCATGTTAAGGTTGCAGGTACACAATTACCCAAGAATCTACAATAATTGCCACAGACGGCATCCTTCCTAAGATGTGCGGCTTCCTGGGAGAGGGGGCTCCTCCTGCAACAGGCGTCCTGGGCTTTCCATGTCCCCTCTCCCATCGCAGTGCACTTAATTCTGTTTCAGCCATGCCAGGGAGACCTGAAGGGGGGGATATCCCCCACCATTAAAGACGTGCTCTTTGTTTTTTCAATCCGTGACCCCAGCAATCTCTTTAGCAAGCCATGGTTCAGTGAACTGGCACACAGCAGCCGTTCAGCAGTGGAAAAAATCATAAAACAGATGGAAGCTTTACATTTTGTTTAGTTTTTAAGAGCAGTTTTTATAACATCGCTTAAAACCATTCTGATGCAGTGCACTGTTTACACTCGAAGCTTTGTAGCTAAGATGTTTACAGTACGGAGAATGTTTTAAGATATTTTATAGTTATGATATTTAGATAATTGGCAAAGGAAAAAAAATAGTTTGTTGAGATTGCAGGGATGTCGGTAACCGTGAAGTCACTTATGAGCCTCAATAAATATGTCCAGTTTGGTGGAAAGTACAAACTCAGTTAAAACAAAACAACACAAGAGGGAATATCTCTTTAGTGAAATCATTTCCTTTTCTTAATCAAAAGATGACAAGCAGGCCTTCAGAACTTCCATCTGTGAGGCAGCACTCTGGCCTGTTCTCAGGGCTGCTCCGACTGTGGAGGGGGCCTGCCTCGCCTGGGTCCACCCTGTGTCAAAGACTGCTTGTAGACACGCAAGCTCTTTACGTTCGATTTCAGGAGACCACCTTAAAACAAGCCCAGGCAGCCCCTGTCTCTTCGCTCAACAGAAGAATTTATGCAGAGCTAGGTTTTGGAGTTCTTTTTTTTTTTTAACTGCCCCAAAATGGCATTAATCAAAAACAATAACTCCTTTTAACTTTTCTAAGTGCTCTAAAAGAAAGTATGAAATAATCTGTGTGTGGGCCGCAAATGTGGAGAATGCAAACATTTCACAATAAACATGTTTAAATGGAAGTCCCTGGCAAGATAGTCTGAAAGATAGTACATGCTGGGTTAATTAATGCACTCTCATAAAAATAAACCTCACTTTTAAGATTTGAGCAGTAAAAATCATTAGCATATTTGGATCAGATGACTTCATGTATACATTGAATTTCTCTGTGGCAAATTGTCCTTGGGAAGCCTTGAAACAGATTTCAGTTTAAAGTTAAAACTCCCCTTCTATCTGCTTGGTGTGTTTCCAATACAGCGATACGATGATTTATTCTGCTTTTATCTGTTATACCTGCAATTGATCTACTGGTGATGGGATTAAATTTATCATTTTGGAAACACAAATCATAGTTAGATAGCCAGAAAAAATGTTTAGTTGCACAAAATTCCTATTGTTTGCTTATAACATACTGCGTTTGATATTTTTCTGTAATCAAATTACAATAGTGCATTATTTTTACTCCAAGATGTTTACTTTTTGCCCATCTTAAATGGAATCATTTTGGCCTATTCACAAATGCTATCTTTAAAACCATATTTTCCTGAAATCATATAGTCCAACATATGTTGACTTTGGGTTTCAGATGATCCCATATTCTGAGGTTCTGCTAAATTTGAAATAACATAGTTTTTGAAGCCTAGTTACATTAGGGAAGATTTGGGATTTATGCCCCAGTTTTTACAGAAGAAATGACAAACTCCTTCAGTATGATGCTGCCAGGAAAGGCCCTTTAAAAGAATTGAGATTGGAATTCATAAACTAGAAGTTGAGTTGTAACAACCAAGACAGTAAAATGCTGAACCTACGATAATGCTGCATTTCAAATCCATGTTAGAGGAAAAACAACCCAGAAAATTATTGAGGAAAAATTCCAGCACACATTTCATTTATCCAACTTTATTGGCAGCTTATTTTGAACTAATGTGCAATAAAGTGGCTGAACAGAGCAATGGAAAAGAAATAAGAAAAACAAGGCAAAACCCAACCCTTTGTTTGTTTGTTTATTTTTCTTACACTGTTCGCTTTAATAAAAATTGTAGCAGCCATCAGCACCTGACAGAAATGTTCGGGTTTGGATGTGCTCATGTTTGGTAGAAATATTGTACAGTGACTGCTGGTGCTGGTTAACCCACTGCATGAAAGACCAGGCCGTGGCCCCAAAGCCCAGAGCTCCTAGGCCTGACCACAGACACCCCGACGTGAGCAGATGTGATCCCGGGTAAACCCTTGTATGGTAGCATCCAGAGCTTGCCTGAGAGTAAGACAAGTACCCCTCTTAAGAAAGAGCCTTTCTCATCAATGTTTCTGGAGAAAGGCCTTGCAAGTTGAAGCACTCCAGCAGATTATAAACAGTGTTGGCTTCCTGCCCTCATTTTGTGCCAAAGACTCAACATTGCCTCTTTTAGGGCTCATGTGTTTATGACTACAAGATGACCCTCTGCGTGTGTGTACACTGTGCAGAAGCCACACCTCATGGTTCTCTTAATAATATCCATCACAGCTCTATCACCAAAGTCAACAAGCTGCTCAGCCGTTGCCAGCCCCAGGAGAGGGGGTCCTGCCTAACTCAGCTTGCAGGGGGTGGGGGATGCCTTCAGGAAGGGCTTGTGTCCGCCTCGAGGACAGTGAACGAAGCTGGTGTCCAGTTCTAAGAGCCTTCGTGACCTCAAGGCTGCCATGCACTTGAACTGCAAATTCAACATGCTTGCGATGCCACTGCTGGGAATGGCCATTGTCTACATAAAAAAAATTTCAGGAAGGAAATCCTTTCTTGTCTGTAGCTGTGGATCATATGTTGTTGTGATGGTGTACTGTCAAGGCAGAACCAATCCATAGCTGATCCTCCAGCGAATTTTTCAAGGCAGTAAATCACACAGGAAGAGGTTGCCCATCCTTCTCCTGTAGAACAACTGGTGGATTTGAACCGAATGCCTTTGGGTTAGCAGCGCAGCTCCTTTCCACTTCACCACCAGAGACCATGAATCATAGCAAACCTTATAAATGGACCTTTGTATGCAAACAATAGGAGATTGCTCCTATTTTTTGAGAAACTGGGTGTTGCTTCAAGACAAACATACAAATGTGTTGCTAAGAAAGGCTTATTTGCAGGATATGCGTTAGATGTGAATGTCTAGAAGAGAAGAAGAGGGACTGGGCCACTTATCTGTCACTTTGTCATTCTGTGGTGGCTTGCCTGTTACTAGGACAATGGAAGTTATCCATCAGGACCATTCATGGTGGACGGATTTCAGTGGAGCTCCCAGACTTAGCTAGATTAGGATGACAGGTCTAGTGGTCCATTTCTGAAGAACTATTGACAATCATATGGGTTAGGACAGAACACTGCTCAACTTGGCTTGCTTTCGATGTATCATAAGGAAAGATTAGTTGCTACAGAAGAATGCCATGATGGGTGAATCAGAGGACCGGCAAGGGTAAAGGAGAACCTTAGTGAGATAGTTTGGTGCAACAGACCCAACTGTGGACTCAGAACATCAAAGCAACCATGATATTGTCTGGATATGATGGAACAATGTGGCATCTCTTATATATAAGATCAAAATCAACTTGACAGTAGCTACTGTCCATCCGTCTATCTACCAGTCTCACTCCCAATATCTTTCTGTTTTTAATGTTAATTTTTATTTTTATTTTGGTTTGCATACAAAATTTGTGTACCTTGTGTTACACACGTTGCTTCACTCATATTACATTTCACTCAATCATTCCCATACATTGTGTTTTATAAAATTAATCACCATTGACTTATGCCCTTCATTACCCCATCTTTTCAGGTTCCCACAAAATCTTTCCCATTTCCTTTACCCCCTCCCTCCATCCACCAAATTGTGTAACCCCATGATTTCTCCCTTGCTCACCCTAAACCCTCTGCGCCCATCCCTTCTCCCCTTAAGCCCCATATATGTTTTACTAGTTATCCTTCTATTTTTAGAATAATAGTCTTATGCAGTATTTGTCCTTATGAGACTGAATTAGTTCACTCAGCATAATGCTCACCTATCTCTCCCAAGTTATGTAAAATTTTTTCCAAATTGTTGCTACCTGTGTCTTTTATAGATCATCTGTCTGTCTCTCCTTTGCCTGCTTTCTCTGGATCACCCCTGGGCTTTGGGGATCACCCCACTTCCTCTAACACTTTTTTCTTTGTGATTATAGCAATCAGTTGTTGAGCACTACTCTATACATGTTGTGGTTTCAGTGCTCTTTAAGATCCTGTGTGACATTGCTTCTCGGCCTTTTGGCTAAAATTGAGTGTAGTATTTGTTCTTATCGCTCATGTAGTTAAGGGGAAAATGTAGTCCAGCATCTTTAGAAACTTCAGAAAACTTCTTTTATTTTGGTGATGACCTCTGGAAGAGTGGTTTATTTAAGAGAAGTCCTGATACACATCTCAGAGCAAAGACTGTCCTGGGGTAGTAGCTCTTTACTCACTGACAGGCCCCCATGGTGGGTAGAAGCAGCTGCTCTTCCTTCCTCAGTGAACATACCTGGGGCTCTGCCATCCTCCCTCAACAGGCTCCGGCTTCTAGCTTGTACTCTATGGCAAAACTTAAAGCAGAAGAAAGAGGGAAGTAGTTTTTGTGAGTGAGAAGAACGTCAGGGTGGCCAGCCAGAAAGCATCTCCCTAGGCGTCTGTTCCCTGTGCTGGGTGGTCCAGGATTGTCCAGGTGTTAATGACTGAGTGTCCTCGGGATGGCAGATAGCCCTGCTGACGACCAGGGATCAAGAAGATGGCCCTCCATGAGCGGCATCACTGGCATCCAGTGGCTCTTCAATTGGTTTCCTTGGAATCTCAAAGGGTCTGAGAAAAAGAAGTCCTGGGAGTCAAGAGAAGGAAAAAACTTGGGGTTTGCTTGACTAGTTTTAGTTAGATGGCTGCTCTTAGCTTATGATGGAAGGTTTTCTTGGGGAAAGGATCCTGATGACACAAAAGAATGAAAAAGTAATAATCTAGATATGACTCTTGGTTCTACAAGTGGGGCTCTGGGTTGTATAGAAGAGATAAGTTGCTGTTCGGTGATGTCGAGTTGGCTAAAACTCATAGTGGCCCTATGAGCACTGTCCTGTGTCATCCTTCTGGTCACTGTCATGCTCCAGCCCACCACTGAGTCACTGTGTCTGTCCACCTCATTGAGGGCCTTCCTCTCCTTCATGTATTCTCTTCACTTTCCCAAGCATAAAGTCCTTTTCTGCAGACTGGAGCCTTCTGACAACATGCACAAAGTACAAGAGATGAAATGTTTGCATCCTTGTCACCAAGGAGCATCCTGGTGGCTCTTTGAAATAGATTGGTTATTCTTTTGATAGTCTCTGCTTTTCACTCCAGGCAGTACAATGATTTTGCCAATATTGCAATTTAAAGGCATCCATTCTTCTTTGGTATTCTTGAGTCATTGTACAATTTTCACCTGCAAATGAAGAAGCTGATAATACTGTGACTTGGATCAGTTATATTTCAGTCTTTAAACTGGCATCCTTACTCTTCAGTAGATTTGCCCAAAGCAACTTTTGATTCATTGACTATGGCTTCGATGGACGTTGACTGTGAATCCAAGGAAAATGACATTCTAGAATTCTCCAGTCTTTTTTTCCCACTATCATAATGTTGTCAATTGAACCAGCTGTGAGCAGTTTTGTTTTCTAGGTGTTAAGGTATAATCCATATTGAAAGCTGTAGTTTTTTTGATCTTCTGCAGTAAATTGCTTCAAGTCTTCTTCACTTTCTGCAAGGAAGGTTGTGTCGTCCGCATAATGCAAGGTGTCGATGGGCCTTACTCCAATCTTTTTTTTTTGAAATAAATTTTTTATTTTAATTGTGCTTTTAACAAAAGTTTACAGAAAAGTTAGATTTTGATTCATTAATTGTTACACATTTTACCCCTCCCCCTCCCTACCCCTCCCCAAGCTGACTTTTTTAAAATACTTGTTTATTTACAAAACTCAAATATATTGTTTTTAAGAACAGAGTTTTCCAATTTCCCTCACCCCTCATCAGATTGTACAACCCCATGATTAATACCCCTTCCCCCTGCACATCCCTCTACTTCCAGCCTCTCCCACCCCTCCTGGATCCTTATACTCATTCTACAATAATGGTTTTATACAATATTTATCCTTGTGGGACTGAGTTAGTTCGCCCAGCATAATACTCTCCAGTCCCTCCCAAGTTAGGTAATAATTTGCAAAATCATTGCTCTTGCATGCTGTGCAATTCATTCCATTATGTGAATGTACCATAATTTCTCAATCCATTCTTTTGTGGTTGGACATTTGGGCTGTTTCCATGTTCTTGTGATGGTGAATAATGCTGCTATAACCATTGGTGTACAAATCTTTGTGCCCCAGTTCTCATTTTCTCAGGATAAACTCCAAGTAGTGAAATAAATGGGTCATATGGAATGTCTATGTTCAGCTTTTTGAGGAAGCACCAAACTGCCTTCCAGAATGGTTATACCATTTAACAAGCCTACCAGC
Organism: Elephantulus edwardii; assembly: GCF_000299155.1. Lineage (NCBI taxonomy): Eukaryota > Metazoa > Chordata > Mammalia > Macroscelidea > Macroscelididae > Elephantulus > Elephantulus edwardii. The sequence goes on from NW_006399812.1 coordinate 11,331,397, forward strand.
AATGTATAAGAGTTCCTTCTCACCACATCCTTTCAAAAATTTATTACTTGCTGCCTTGCTAAACTTTGCCATTGTTACTGGAGTGAGATAGTACCTTATTGTGGTTTTGATTTGCATCTCTCTTATTGCCAGTGATTTGGAGCATTTCTTTATGTGTCTGCCATTTGAATATCTTCCTCTGTGAAAATTCTTTCCATGTATTTTGCCCATTTTGTAATTGCATTATCAGAATTTCTCTTGTGGAAGCTCAGGAGTTTTCTGTAAAAAAAAGACACTTGTCTGAGATGGTATGCCAAATGTTTGTTCCTCATTGGTTCTTCCTCCAATCTTAATGCTAAGTTTTTCTTCATATAGAAAAGATAAAATTTCATTGTAAAGATTGACTCTTCAGAGGAATTTTATATAGCAAACCTTTCAACTCAGACAGATTAGTAGAAGAAATAAAATATGTACTTGAAAGGTTAGTGTCCCCTCCCTTGTTTTGGGTTATTTGGCAACCAAGGAAATTGGTGGAGATGAGTATCCACCATTGACCAACTGATCTTGGGCTGTAAACCTAAATATTATAGGAGAGAACTGTTCAATAGTTAAGATGACAGTGACAATGGTGGTTGACAGTGAGAGTTTATTAGACACACGTTAAGGGAGCTTTGATGGCCTAGTGGTAAAGAGTTGTGCTGCCAACTCAAAAGTATGTATTCAAATCCATCAGCAGCTCTGTGAGAGAAAGGTGGGCCATCTCCTGCTGTCTCTGAAAACCATCTGGAGGGTCAGCTATGAGTCAGCTCTGACTTGACGGTACATGACAACAAGACTAATTTTCAGATTTTTAAATCTCTATTGTTTATTCCTAAGGAAGCTCTGATAGCTTAGTGGTAAGGAGTTGTGCTGCTAACCCAAAGGCACACAATTCAAATCCAAGAGTTGCTTCTTGAGGGAAGGATGGGCAGTCTCCTCCTGGGTGATTTATTGCCTCTGAAAACCCACTGGTGCGTCAGCTGGAGGGCCAGCGATGGGTTCGTTCTGACTCAATGGTATATAACAACAACATTGAATCCCATCAATAATTACTGAAGTAGATATTCTTATTATCTTAATTCTAAAGATAATGGAACCAAGCTTCAGGATGATTAAGTGACTCTCCATTATCTTCTCTGGAGATAACTGGGTTCTGATCCAGGACCTGTGTTCTCAGAACCTACAACTCCTATCTCTGTTTATGAACAGCCACCTCCAGGAAGAGTAAGTCCATGTCATGCAGGATAATCCTGAAGAATCCTGGGATGAGTCAGAGCTATCCTCACCCAGTGGGGGTTAGAGAGGAAGTGGGGCTATTTCTTTCTCCTCTCTCCTGACTTTACCAGGGTTTGTAGAAAGATTGCACTGTACTCACAGAGTTCTCTAGAAGTTGATAGTCTTTGAGACCCAAGTAGAAAGTCAATGGTAGATGATCAAACAGCTTGACAATACACAAAGGCAGGGCCTTGTCTACAGTTCCTTTCCTTATATATTCCAAAAGCTAACTACATGGGAGACCAGAGTGGTTAATATACCGACATTTAATGAATATTCCAATTATACTCTTCCATTCACTTATTCATTAAAGCATTACATAGATATTTGCAGATGTAAACATTAAATCATGCATTTATTTATTTTTATTCTTTCAGTAATCAATCTCTCCTTCTATTCATCCATTCAGATGCATCTTCTCATTTTTTAATGAGTAAACGTATTATTTATTTACTCCTGTTTTGTTCCTGTGTATATTTCATTTCATTCATTCAACAGCTAAATCACTTTGAAATGAATTAAAGCCTATGGATAAATGAGTAAGTGATTTATTCATGACCAGGGTAGAATGTAGACCTCTTTCTCATCACTGGAGGTAGATAGAGGCACAAAGAATTGGATGAATGGTGTCAGACGCCCTGAAAGAGAATTTGTACCCTGTGAGAGGTACAGACTAAGCTATCCATTGAGTTATGGCTGTAGAATCCAAATGTCACTTGTGTGATGGGGCCTTTGAGATCTCTCTCTCCTATGGCTTTCCTCATGGGCCTCCCCATGATCTTTGAGGCCTCTCTCTTGTAGCCTTCTCAGAGGCCCAAGAATTCATAGGACCCCAGGTTTCCATCAACAAGTCTTATTATGATGGTGAGCCTTCCTTGGATTGCCCTTGGAACTTCAAAACTGGCACAGTCCCACAGAGGAAAACAAGAGGCAGCTGAGTCCAGGACCAGGGCTGTGGTGTGACAGGAGCAGGGGGGACTGCCTGATCAGATGATGTCATGTGGGGATTCATGAGTGGGGCAGGAAATGTAGGGAAAGGTGTAGTGGGTATGCAAACAACATGGGCCACGAGTGTTGTTTTCTCTTCCTTCACTCAAGAATTGCTGTCTGTTTTCTGTTTTTAGCATTTTCCCTGTGAAGTACACAGGGTGAAAGCTCCCATGCCTGCTTCTTTAGTTTAGACCCCCCCACAGCTGAAAGCACAGAGACCATAAAACACATTCTCAAGATGAGG
>NW_006399812.1:11338923-11342042 GCF_000299155.1 Elephantulus edwardii
GTCTTACAATATTGAACTGCTACATTGATGGTGGGGATTCTGCTGCATGCTCCGCTTGCTGTGGCTGAAGTCCCAGCCCAGCATCGCAGCCCAGGGGCTCAGGTAGAGGTGAGAGCGGAGCCTCACATCCTCTGGGCAGCTTGCTCCCAGAACTCCCCGTCTGGGGCTCTTGAGTGTAGCCACTGCTGGTCATTTCCCCTGGGTCCCTGTGGGCTCAGGAGGGGACAGAAGGATAGATCCCAGTTCCTGCCCTGGTAGAGAAGCCAAGGGGAGAAGGAATGACTTGCAGCTAACTCTTTCACTGTGCTGCAGCCATCCTTCACAGAGATCTCTCAGATGACAATGGCGAGACGCCTCCTGCTCCCCAAGTAGTTCAGTGGTACAATTCTCACCTTTCTTGAAGAAGACCTGGGTTCAACTCCTGGCCAGTGTTCCTCATACCCTGTCATCACCTATCTGTCAGTCATTGTTGATATGTACCAACAAGTCAGAACCAACTCACAGCTGACCCTCCAGCGGGTTTTCAGAGTCAGTTAATCGCATGGGAGGAGATTTCCCATCCTCCTCCCTTGAAGTGGCTGGTGGATTTGAACCACCTGCCTTTGGGTTGGCAGTGCAATTCCTGACCATTACAGATTTCAGAGGACCTTCTAGACCCAAATGATGTAGAAAAGAAAAATCCCAATGAGAAGTCCAAGGGTCACCACTGGTTGTGAGGATGGCACAGGACTCAGACATGGTTTTTATTCATAGTGAGTAGCACGGCCATGGGTCGAGTGCCAACTCCACAACAACCAGCTAAGAACAACCCGCCTCTCTCAGTCCCCCGCCCCCTCACTCCCCCGCCTCCAGGTGCATACTGTAGAGCGTCACCTTTGCACACTCTGGTGTCCTCGAAGATGTTCTTTGGAACTGGGTGTGAGGAGGTGGGAGGTGTGTTTGCCAGGTTGCAAATGTACAGTTTACAATCATTTTTAGAGCATGTGCCCTAGAGGTAAGAGTGGAACTTTACATCTGAGGGCACTTTCTGTCCCTCAGAGACTGAGAAAGAGGACAGATCTTTAAAACAGGTGGAAAACATGATTCTGTCCCTCCCCCCAGCCCGGTGCTGGTCTCCGGCCGCCCTGGTACATAGATTTCTTAGGTCTTGGAGGTGGTTGTTTCTTTGAATAATCGCCGCTGTGATGAGCTGCTTGACAGTGGATTGGTAATGGACTGATTAGATCCTCGGGCCAGTTCTGGACTTCACCACTTACCTGTGACCACATTGAAGGTCAAAGGATGGACAAACCAGGAGCAGAGGGTTTTTTTTTTCTCTCACACGTTTCTATCAATGCCCCTACCGTAATTCTTTTAAATGCTTAAAAAAAATTGTTAGGATGTTAACCAAAGTGTCAGCAATTTTAATCCATTAACCCCTCCATGGGAAAAAAGAGAATCTGCTTCCATTAAGATTCCTAACCTTGGAAACCCAATGACAGGGCCCCTCAGGTTGGAATTGGTTCAACAGCAGTGGATTTGGATTCGTTTGGGTCAAAATATGCCATGTAAGTGGAGTTTGGGGACAATCCTTAGTTCCCTTCCAAATGAGTTGTCACCCTGAAGCCCCAGTTACAGAGACATTTTCAAGTAACAAATTCTCCCACACACATTCCGTAAGTGACTTGATATCCCAGAACGACATGGGCATCCAGAGAACACCCAGCAAGGGCTCAGCACAGAGCCAGCAGGAGTGGCCACTGTGCCTGACGTGGCTCCATTCTTCAGACATGCTCAAGGATCATGAAGCCCCATGGATGGAAATGATACAGAGCTCCAGGACTGTCCTGGCAGTCACCCACTGTGCCCGTGGGCATCTGGCTGTGGCTGCAGGGAGCTGACCTTACGGTGGCCCTGGCTGGCCCGAGGCACGTGTGCAGGTGTGCGGTATGCGAGTCAACAGCCTTCCCCTGGCAGTAATTACATCCGTTAAATGCTGCAGTAGAGGTACTTTGGCAGCGCAGAGGAGGGAGTGAATAATTGTAATTTCTGTGTGATAATGATGATAAGCCCTGCATATGTGTGTGGAGCTTCGCATCGCATTTGCTCTTCAGCAAGCACGCTGCAGGCCCACGGAGGTAAAGAACAAAAACTCACTGGTGTTGAGTCAGAACTGACTCATAACTGGCCCTCGGAGACTGTTTTCAGAAGCTGTAAATCTCTTGGGAGGAGACTTTACTCATCTTTCTTCTGTGGATTAGAACTGCTTGCCTTTGGGGCTGGTAGTGTAACTCCTTATCCACTAGGCCACCAGAGCTCCCTCAGCCAGGCAGAGATCTCCGCACACTCATTCCTCATCCCTGAGTAAGGTAGCACAGGGATGTGCCATTACACTTTGCCTGTAAAAGAAAACAAACTCATATCTGACTTTAGAGGGGAGTTCATGAGGCAGGTTCTGGTCTGAGTGTTCAGTGAGATTAGCTCACCCAGCCCTCACAAACCCTCCCAGCAGGTAGGTAGTGCTGTTACTTGCACTTTTCAGATGTGGAAACTGAAGCAGAGAAGTGAAGTGGCCAAGGCCCCAGTTCCACGGCTGATGCATGGGAGAGGCAAGGTTTGACCTGGGGCAGTCTGGATTCTGGAGTGAGCCCCCTTCAATTCTAATAGGGCATCCTGCTCAGCAGTGGATCAGAAGGGGAAGTTAATAAGGAAAGAGACACATCAAATGATGTCCTGTCATGATAAATGCAGAAATGAAAGCAGAAAAGTGGGTTGTAAGTGACTGGGCGTGGGAGGGGACAGGTGTGTGGACTTGACCGTGGGTGGGTGCAGAGGCGCAACTAGGTGATGGCGGGCCGGCCTGGGTGCCATGTGATGCCGCCTGTTAGCCATCTCCTTCCCTCATCATGAGAGATCATTTCGCTGTTTAAATACTTGACACAGACACTTTTATTCCATAGACATCTTCCTGGCTGGGTGGTCAGGAAAGGACACTGGAATTGAGTCCTTGGAGGCAAAGATTCTGAGGCTCCGTCTAACATACTTTGGACATGTTGTGAGGAGAGACCTGTCCTTGGAGAAGGACATCATGCTTGGGAGGGTGGAGGGACAGCACAGGAGGGGAAGGCCCTCTATGAGGT
>NW_006399812.1:11342452-11363780 GCF_000299155.1 Elephantulus edwardii
AAAATTTAATATTATTATCATTTATATACATTGTGTTTCATGCATGTACGTTGTGTTTTTGCCAATCTTTCACTTGCGTTATATTTCTAGTGTTTTGAGAAACTCACCTTTCAGGGTGTGGAGAGGCCCTGGGTGTTACCTGTAAGTGACTTGGACCAGGTCAGGCCCCTCTGACTTACTTGCTGTGGCCTCTTTTTCTCCCCAGAGGGAGGCCCTGGTCAGGATGTCAAAGCTGGGTGTCAGAATGGCAGTCCCCGTGGGTGCAGGAGGGCTGACCAGCGGCCTTGGTGACTGCCTGCCAGCTGCTTCTTGGGGCCCCGGCATGAGCTTTGTGTGCCCCTTTGGGGCCTGAGCCCTTACATGGGAGCTAAGGCAGAGGGGCCCCTTGGATAAGAGGGCCACGGACTCGCTAAATCTATTTTGAGAGGAGTTGCAAGCTGTTCCCACTCATTGCTTCGATTTGTTAGTTTCAAACTGAGTCATAATCACGTCTTAGTTAATCCTGTCCATGGGTCAGCTAACAGCACGCAGCTTCAGGGCAGAGCTGTTAATCTGGGTGGCTGTTTGGCACCTCCTCCTGGACCATCTTGGGCATCCTGATGTGCAGCTGCTGTTGCCGTGTGCATCTCTTCTTCCAGTAATTCTAGATCACTCACAGACCTGCAGTACCACCTTTCCTCTTCTCCCCTACAGGGTAGATGACTGAGGACCAGAGAGGGTGAGAGACTTGCCCAGGATCACACAGCAAGTCAGTGGCTCTGGAGAACTCAGAGATGATGCTTAGTGACCCCACTGCAACCTTTTGGGCAGTGCAGACAGCCTGCAGGCTGTTCTTCGCTGGAAGAAGTCACCATTGAGAAGAAAGGTCTTGGATGGGGCCCATACGGTGTCTTATTACTCTCTCAGTAGCTTACAGGACATCTGGTGTGGTTCCTGGCACATCAGTGACCAGAAATCCTATGTCAACTGACCCTTCACTTCTGAACTCTGTAATTTTTAGATTTGGTTGCATCTTAGTTTAAGCAAAGCCAGTATGTGACAAATCCATGTTTCTTTAAACTTTTTTGGACTGCAAGGATCGCAAAGCCCAGGTTCTGCCTGGATCTGATTTTACCAACACCCAGGGCCTAACTCTGGCTGTATTTAACATCTCGATAGGTGACTTTTGGGTGTCCCTTACATGGATGTATTTTAGAGATATAAAGACTGAAAAGTTGAAGCAAAGGTCATCAGAATGGAAGCCAGCTCATGCAGACAGGGTCCAGGCTCTTCCTGTGATTGGGCACCAGAGGAGATGTGGTCCAGGGCATCCTGTTCACACTGGGCTGCCTCGTACCCTCTCTGGGTGGCTGGATGTGGGCAGCGGGCATAAGCCCACACTCGGGGTTCTGGTGAGAAATGCGTGAAGCTGACTGTGAACGGGGCAGTCTGTGGGTGCTGACCCCAGTAAAGGAGCCTGGGGGTGTAGTGTGCACAGAGTTTTTCCAAGCCTATTGTATTCATAGGGTTGCTATGAGTCATGTTCGCCTTGAAGGCAATTATCATCATCAACAACAACAACAATTGTGTTTAAGGCAAAGCCATAAAAATAAAAAAGACTACAAGTTGTTTTTCCTAAGGCCAGCAACTAATTTAGATATTCAAGGAGAAGAAAGCCCCCCCCCCCCCTAAACACAAACAAAAACAACCAATAAGCTTTCAGCTGGGCAATGTGCAGCTAGGGGCTGGCCAAAGCCTGTGGTCTGCATCTTGTGACACCTGTCCTCAGCCCTGTGGTGGTCACTCCATAAAGGTTGGCTAGTGATGACCCTGAGAGGCCCTCCAGGCACATCCAGGTCCTGGCTTGTCAAGCAGAAAGGGAATGTGATATTTGCAGATTCAGAAAAAGGCCCAGTTGGCTCTTCACCCCAAGGCCTTTGCTGACTGTGGACATGCGTGGTTGTGAAGGAATCCTGCCCCTTTGAGACAGGTCACCACCCAGAGGTGGGATATACTGGGAACGCAGTCACCTCTTGGGAAAGGAGTCAGGATGCCCCTTTGCTGGTCTCTGGATCACACTATTCTCACGGAGTCTTAAGGTGTCCGCTGGTGTTCGCCACAGGGACGTGGTGATGAATGAGGAGGGTCAGTAAGACCACCCCCACATTAACTATGCAGCGGCTGCTTGGGCCCAGGCTGAGTCTTGCTTTGGTCCTCATGAACGATCTAGTCTCCCTGCCCCCTGTGCTGGATAGCTGGCCTTCTTGATTCTCCAGGTTTGGCGAGCTGTGACTGGACGAGGGAGCTGTGGTGGAGTCGTCTGTAGAGAGATGTGATGTGAGTAGATCAGATCCACCACTGGCTCCGAGGGAGAAAGATGGGCTTACGCTCGCATGAGGTTTGCAGCCTCATGAAAACCTACTGGAGGGTCAGCTGTGAGTTTGTTCTGATTCAATGAATCTGAGTAACTGCACATGGGCTGTCAAGTTGTAACCCTGGGAGGAAAGACAAAATGCTGTTTGTACTGGGGGGCCACCTGCTGGGGGAGAGAGAATGTCCAGGCTGTCCTTGGCTTCCTGGTTCCATAACATTGCTCCTCCCTATGAAACAAGGCAAGAGGCCCTGGGCTGCCCGCAGCTAACAAACTGCTAACAGCGAGGCTCACCCAGAGGTGCCTCAGAAGAAAGGCCTGGCAATCTACTTCTGAGAAGGCAGCCATTGAAAAGCCTGTGGGCACAGTTCTATTCTGATACACTCGGAGTGGCTATGGGTTGGAATGAACTCAGTGGCGACTGATTAACTGATTAACACAGGAGGGCAAGGTGCCAATGTCTTAAGTTTCAACTGGATGTGGGACCTAAGAGTAAGAGAGGGAAGCAGATGACCTTCGCATTTCCTCGCCAGGGCCAGAGGAGGCCGGGAGGGTGGACTCACAGAACTTCCAGGTGCTTTTCCTGCCCACAGGTGGGTTCCCATCAAGGGCACTGCCAGAGACCCACCCCTGGGCCTGAAGTCCAGCTGGCCCCAGCCCATTTCCACCCATTTCCATGCACCCCCTTCATCCCGTCCACATGCAACATGGAGTTTCTGCGTGTGTAATATTATTTGTTTTTATTTCTGTAATCCCTTTATTGTTTGCACAACTGCTGTCAGACTGTTGCCTGAGAGTATCACAGGATAATTGCAGAACGCCTGCATAAGTAATTTCTTATGAAATCGGCCTTGTCTGCATATAAAATTGTTTTCCGTTGCTGCATACATGGACTTCATTATGTGGGGGCTGTTTACCAACCTCGCACCTTTCCCACGGGCCACTGCCAGGGGGGCTCCTGACACTTGGCAAAGATGAACTCTCATCTTTCTTCTTTTTTTGTAATATGACATTTCTAGAAGGTGAGCACCAGACCACGGTGGTGAGAAAACTCCTGGTCTTGGAAAGAGGGGAGCCGTTGGGGGGCGGGGGGCGGAAGGAGAGCCCTTTGGTGAAGTGGGGCCTCTGGGTGTAGATTTCTGGGCTGTAGTTGTGGACGGCTATTCGCTCAGCCCGGTGGTTCTGCCGACCACATTTCTGTGATATTAATGGTGTATGGTAGGGAAAGAAATGTGTTTTATTCTCGAGTCTAACCCTGCTGTTATCAAAGTAACTTCCAGCTTATTAGCGACAAAGGACTTTTCTCCTCTCTGCTGCCCTGTTCGCCAGGGCTTCCTGAATTAAACTGCTGTTTCCTGTCCTTTATATGCATGGCCACATCTGGGTAGCCTGCGCACAGCCCCGCTGCTTAATAACAATCACCTTCCCTTTCAGTCTCTGTTGATTGTTTCTAATTCACTCTGACAGATAGTGCCTGACAACTTGCCGGCTTTTCCCTCCCTCCGTGACCTGAAGTTACTCACAGCACTTATATAGTCTGTCATTTTTAATATTTGATTTCATTTTAAGTTATGTGTTTTACTGAGAAGATGAAACCAAAAAAAAAAAGGGGGGGGGACTTGTAATGGAACATAAATTTAACCCTTCTCGCCATCCGGCTCCAGGCTGGCCAACCCGGCCCCCGCGTCTGGGGATGCTTTCTCCTCCCACAGAACCCGGCTGCTGTGGGGCTGCTGGGTTTGCTCCTCTTTCTCCTTTTTATCCACCCCCCTTCTTCCTTTCATTTCTGGCAACAAAAGCTTAATGTCACATCCGTTCCCTTTAATGGTGCTTGATTAGTTTATGGAGCTAATAGCGGGCTCTCTGCTTGTTAGCGAAAGGCCTTTGGGGAGTTAATATGGAGTGAGGGAGTCCGTCCGGGAGGGACTTGGTCAAGTCTGCAGTTAAGGTGTCAAACCACGACGTGCGTCTTTCTTTCTGGAGACACTTCTTTTCATGAGAGCCGACCGGGACATACAAACACCAGTTCTCTCTGGGAATGGGACCTTCTAAAAAGTGGGGACAAGGCACCCAGTAGGATGGATGCTGGACATGAATTTCCTTTTGCCACATGGGGCCTGCCCCGGGAGGAGCCTGGCTGAGCTGATGTCCTTGTGGGCGGGCGGAGTGGGCGTCCCACTCTCTTCAGGGACCACTCCGCCATGACTTTGCCCATTGTTTACAGGCAGACAAAGGTTCCTGTGTGCCTCTTGGCTCTTCAGAGCTCGAGAGCTGTGGGGCCATGCATTAGGTCAGCTTTGCAAATGGACACCACAAAGTTAAAAAAAAAAAAAGAGGCATGTTAACCCTACTGCCTCTCTGGCCCTTCTGATGCTGTCTGTCTGTCCCACATGGCGCTGAGTGGGTCACTGACCAAGGTCAGAAAGATGCTTGGCTCTCAGTGAAACATTAGTCTCAGAGCTCTCCTGGGGCCTGATCTGGTTGTGACCAAGCCTGTCCCCAAGGCTCGGACCCTCTCTGTCATCGCCCTTTCTTCCAGGCCTCCGTCCTACCATCCCTTTGACTCTTGCAGCTGCAGCTGTGCCTGGAGCAGGGATGTGCCAGCCCAGGGACAGAGGCTGGCCATTTCCCTAGTGACAGGGTCACTGCAAAGCCCAGGGAGGAACAGAGTTAGCTGAGTGGCTCTGCAGGGCATTGCCAGGGCGGTCTGTTGGGGCAACAAAGTGCAGGCTAGTGCACTGGAAGACCAGTTGGCAGTGCCAGGCTTCCATACCAAGGAGCAGGGGGCTAGAGTGAAGGCTGGATCCACAGCCTCCAGTGAAGAGTTTCCAGCTGTTTCCCTAATGTCCTGCTGCCCTTCATTCCAGGCCCGTAGATCGAGGTCTTCTCTGATCAGCCCCGTTGATCTTGCCCCAGCTACTTCAGTGGGGACAAGGTCATTGGGATTTTCCTTTGAAGAGTTAGACTGTGGAGAAAAGCTTCTAGAACCTTGGTCATTTCTCACTGTGGGTAAACTGAGGAACTAGCTTCTGTGTCTGTGAAAAGCACCTCCTTTTTCTTTGGCCCTCAGCATTTCTTCACTGTTTCCTAGTCTTCCAGAAAGGCGATAGCCTTAGCAGTGATCAGCTAACTCTTGCATGACCCTACTTTGGAATTTAGAAGTGACTGTTGTTATTTTGATGTTTGTTGTTATGTGCTGTCGAGTTGCTTGTGACTCATAGTGACCCTATGTACAACAGCCCTAAACTCTGCTCTGTCCTGTGCCAATCGCACCGTCTCTGATACACCCATCCCGATTACCCCAGTCACTGAATCAATCCACGTCATAGAGGGCCTTCCCCTCCTGCGCTGTTCCTCCACCCTACCAAGCATGATGTCCCTCTCCAAGGACCTGTCCCTCCTTACAACACGTCCAAAGTATGTTAGACAGAGCCTCAGAATCCTTGGTTTGACCCTTTCCTGGATGAATCTGCTTGTTTCCCTAGCATTCCATGGTACCCTCAGTACTCTTCTCCAGCACCACAGCTCAAAGGCATCAATTTTCCTTCTATCCTCCTTGGTCATTGTCCAACTCTCTGATGCATAACAAGTGATAGCAAAGACGATGGCCTGTATCAGACCCACCTTAGTCTCCAGAGAGATACCATTGCTCTTCAGTAGTTTGGAGAGGTCCCTAACAGCAGACTGTCCCATGGCAATACGTCTTTTAATTTCCTGGCTACTGGTGCTGAATGTGTTGACTGTGGAGCCAAGCAAACTAAAGCTGTGAACAATCTCAATCTCCTAACCATCCATCCTGATGCTGCCAATTGGTCCAGTGGTGAGAATCTTTGTCTTCTTGACATTGATCCTCAATCTGCATTGGAGGCTGCAGTCCTTTCTTGACCCTCTGCAGCAAGCGCTTCAGGTCCTCCTCAGTTTCAGCAAGCAGAGTTGTGTCATCTGCATATCATAGATTGTTGATAGATCTTCCAGCAATCTTGACCCCACATTTCTCATAGAGCCCAGCCTCCCGGATAATCTGTTCTGCATACAGATTGAGAAGGTATGGAGATAGGACACATCCCTTGCGTACGCCCTTCCCAATTTTGAACTGTGCAGTGCAGAGGAACAAATGATCTTGGGTTTTAAAAATTGTAAATTCTCAATGATTGTAACCTTCCATGGTGATAAAGCTGGTCTTGGGGTGTGTTTATGTATGTGTATATAAGAGAGGGAGAGAGAAAGAGAAAGAGAAAGAGAGGGGAGGGGAGAGAGAGAGAATGAAAGAAGAGAAAGAGATGGTAAAGGAGGAGAGAAAAAATGGACAGAAAAAGAGAGAGACTGCCTGCCTTTTGAGCATCTTCTGGTGTGATGTGCTTCTCTGCTGGCCTAGATGATCTTTACAGTTTTGCATTTCAGTGGAGTTGGGATCCAAAGATCCAGCACCGTGAAGAAGAACCCAGAGTGGGAGGCTAAGGGCCACCATATCCTAACGCTATAGAAGGGCAGCCAGAACAGAAGTTTAAGGAAAGTCCTGTACTTGAGATTTGACATCCAGCAAGACAAACATACACTTTTCTCTCCCCACAAAGGTCTGTTGTGTCACTGTTGGTTCTTGCTTTTGAGTCAAAATATGGGAGTTGGCACCAATCAGACTTTGGCCGTGTTTTGCACACTTGCCCAGTGCCCGGGAGAGTAGGACAAGTCTCGATGACCTCACATTCCCCATCCTGTCTCCCACCTCTCTGGAGGCCCATCACCCTGGCTTTCTGTGGAGTCGGCATTGAGGGCATCCATGAGCAGTTGGGATGCAGGCCTAGGAGACACTCAGTGACACTGCTGCTTGGACCTCTTGAGCTCTGAGGAGGGGACACTTGTAACCAGGGCTGCATATTTGTGCCCACAGGTCTCTCCCTGAGAAAGCGTTTCATCATGGGTCCCAGAAGGCATTGTGTGTAGGGAAATAGGCATGTAAATCTTCAGTAAAATCTGAAGGAACAGAAATATGTAGAATCACTAATACTCTCTCTGGTACCTTGCTAAACATTGAGGAAATGCAGACACAGAGGGGAAGAAGGTACACAGAGTCCTATCCCGAAGTAGGCTACAAGAGTAATATCAAAGATAGTGCACACAGAGCTTTCATCTTCAGAGGTGAGAGGGAGCCGTCAGTTAACGGCAAGCGGAATACAGCGCTGACTTGACAAGCACTCTCAGTCCTTGCTCTCGAGTCAGAACTGACTCCTAGTTGTGCCTCCAGTGGGTTTTCTGAGGCTGTAAATCTCACAGGAGGAGACTGTCCATCTTTCCCACATGAACTGCTCGTGGATTTGAACTATTAGAGGCACCACCTTTTGAGTTAGAAGCACAGTTCTCTGTAGATTACATCTGCAGAGCTCCCTATGTATTAGGTGCTAAGAACTCTTTCTGTGTTCAGCGTTACATGATCATTTAAAGAAGAAAAAAAAAACCAAACAAATATCAAAATACTTTGTGGATCAAAAGAGCTTGATAAGGGAGGTGCCATAGTGCTGGAGCTTGGGGAACCAGGGTGGCTTTCTTAAGGAGAGAAGGGAAAAGGAAATGGCTTTGCAGAAAGCAATCATTTGATAGCTACTGTTGCAGGGTTAGGGGACTCTCGGGACAGTTTCCAGGGAGTTGCACCCCTAACCCAAAGGCTGGTAAGCAATCTCCTCCCATGAGATTTACAGCCTCAGGAACCAATTGACGTGTCCTCTATGAATCAGTTTGAGCTCAATGGCAAAAGGAGAGAGAGATGCAAAGTTAGAGGTGGTTGTTGTAGAATAGAGGAAGAAATTAGAGTAAAGCTAGAAGCTCCACCTCACATACTTTGGGGACGTGGCCAGGTGAGACCCAGTCCTTGGAGAAGAACATCATTTTTTGGGAGGATGGAGGGACAGCGGGGGAGAGGAAGACCCTGGATGAGATGGATTGATACAAAATCTATGCAACGGGGGTTGGTGTGTCAGAATCAGTGAGACTGGCTCAGGACAGGGCAGGGTTCAGAGCTTCTGTACATAGGGTTGCTGTAGGTCGCAGGCTGCTTGACAGCACATAACAACAACAATGACAATAGGGGAAGGACTGGTGTCGGGGAGTGACAAGCAGCTTGATTTTGTTGGAACTTTGGCTACAGGTAAAGTGACTAAAAACAGGTTAAAACGGAAGTGTGGTTTGGAGACCAATGTTACAAATTGCGAGCCATATGTGTGCTTAATTGGGATGAAGATCCCAATTGGAAGACCATCACTTTGTCTGATGCTCAATTGAAGTGATGAGTGTCGGAATGGAGAGGAAGAAAGAATAAACCTCTTTGCATGTGGCAGAACTTGACATTGTCCTTCTCTTGGCTCTGGGCTTAGAGGGGCTCAGAAATGCAGAGAGCAGGCAGCAGCAGTGCAGGCTGGGAGCCTTGTGCCAGAGCTCTGTTTGGGGTAGGCAAACAGTGTCCCATCTGTTCCTAGTGCTTGGTTGAAGGCATTTCACCACACTCTTAGGCCAGGGGCATGGAATGTACACTAGAACGTTGGCCTTTAATATAATAATTAAGAAATAATTGCTCTTTAGTAAACAAAACACTTTATATTCGCCAGGGTCATACCCATCTTTCTTTTCATACACATACAAAAGATGTGTTCTGAGTCAAACAAGAGGTATATGCCAATGTCAAGAGCAGGCAAGAACAATGGAACAATTAGCAGATTCATCAGTTGCTCTGCTTATACTTCAAGAGTGAAATGTTAGTTTGTTCAACTCTGCTTTATGCCGTGATTGCAGTGTGAAAAATGTTGACTAAGCTTAGCTTCCTGGTCAGAGGGTCAAGACCCATTGCCTTTTTCAACATGCTTATATGAAATCCAAACATTCATGGTCACTGGTAATTTGAAATCAAGGCACAACTTCTGAAACGAACACGTAATTATCTTGTTTATTCAGGGTATAAATAGAGTTCATGCATTTTAAAATTTTTCTTCCTGATAAGGACTGATAAGCCACTATTTGGTCTTTAGATTCTCTCTCTTTCTCCTTCCACCCCCATCCTCTTGCCTTTCTCACCGCCCCCCCGCCCCATCTTTCTCTTTCTCCCTCCCCCTCCTCTCTCTCACTCTGTTGTCCTCAGCCTGCTGTCTCTTCCTTCCTCTAATTCTGAGTTTCTTCTCCTTCCTTTTTTGTCCCTTCCTCTCCACACTGTTTTCTCCAGCATCCTGCTGTCTGACTGTCTCTCTGGTGCTCTTCCACCCCCTTTCTTTCTTCATCCTCTTCCTTAGAAGGGGAGGGACTTGCTATGTCTTGTGGATGTCCCTGGAATACCTTAACAATCTGGAGAGTTCTTTCTCCCAGCCTTTCTTGACCCCTGGTCTATGTCTCCTGAACTTTAGTAGAGGAGAAGATGCTTGTTGGGGAGGGTGTGGCACACTCCAGGATCCTGGGTCCTCTCTGCCTCTTCTGGCCCAATTGTACAGTAGCCGTGGTTTAGGACTGGGTGGCCCTTATTAAGGGCCCGTCTGTGGTCACAGAATGCATACTTATCTGCTTTAGTCATGTACAAACTGTTGTTACGTGCAGTGGAGTCATTTGCGACTCATAGCGACCCTATGTACGACAGCCTTAAACCCTGATCTATCCTGTGCCAATCGCTCTGCCTCTGACACACCCATCCCGATTACCCCAGTCACTGAATCAATCCACCTCATAGAGGGCCTTCCCCTCCTACACCGTCCCTCCACCCTCCCAAGCATGATGTCCCTCTCCAAGGACCCGTCCCTCTTTGCAACATGCTCAAAGTAGGTCAGACGAAGCCCCAGAATCCTTGCCTCCAAGGAGTAGCTTGGTTTAACCCTCTCCAGGATGAATCTGTTTGTTTTCTTGGCAGTCCATGGTACATTCAATACTTTTCTCCAGCACCACAGCTCAAAGGCATCAATTCTCCCTCTGTCCTCCCTAGTCATTGCCCAACTCTCTGATGCAAAGACCATGGCCTGTATCAGGTGCACCTTAGTCTCCAGAGAGACACTGTTGCTCTTGAGTACTTTAGAGAGATCCCTAACAGACTACTTGGTAATTTTACCATACTGAATAGCATCTAGTACACTTAATTTTTTTTTTAAGTAGACAAACTTCTTTTAATTAAATATTGTTTTTAGCTGTGGTGCCCTAGTGGTAAGAAGCTGCAATCCTAAAGGCATGCAGTTCAAGGCCACCAGCTGCTCTGCAGGAGAAGGATGGGCAATCTCCTCCCGTGCGGTTAAGTGCCTCTGAAGACCCCCTGGATGGTCAGCTATGGATTGGTTCTGACACTACTGTACACAACAGCAACAACAACAAACTTTGACAATGATATCTGTGAAATCTCAGGTTTGATGTGCCAGTTACATATTTTCATACCGAACAGTAAAATAATCAAATAACTATTACCATTTAAAGAAGCTTTTCCATATGCGTCTGAATAGTGATCTGTGTGTACCGCCTGGGATCAAGGTAGGGTCCTATCTGGAATTCAGTCCCTGTCTGGTGTCCAGCCAGACTCTTGGGCTCTAACTTGTCATTCCTGGAAGCACCCCTTCTCCCTTCACTGAGAAGCCCCCCTTCAGCCTCTCTGCCCACAGGGTACCCTAGATTCTACTTCTCCCTACTTTAGACTCCTAAACTGTCCTTAATCCTGTTCTGGTCACATACCAGGGACAACACTGTGAGCAGTTATTGGGCCATGCTTCTTGACGTCAGCATTCCCCTCTAGACTGTAAGATTCTTGAGAGCACGTACCACACTTCGGCATCTGTGGAGTGAGTGACATCTTGAGTATCTGTCTATCATTTATCATTTGTCTGGGGCTGTGGCTTGTAAGCAGCTGCACTTCTAACCCAAAGGCAGGAATCCCTGGTGATTCAAATCCAGTAGTGGCTCCAAGAGAGAAAGAAAGATGGGCAATCTCCTCTCCTGTGATTTACAGCTTTGGAGAGGTCCTTAAATACAGACTTTTCTCAGCATGGTATGTCTCCTGATCTCCTGATTGCTGGTAACAAGTGTATTTACTGTGGACTTAAGTAAAAGTTGTTGAAGTTGTTGACAGGGTCAATTTCCCCCCGCCCCTCTTTATCTTGATATTGCCTATTGGTTCAGTGGTGAGAATTTTTGTTTCCTTGATGTTGAGATGCAGTCCATATTAAAGACTGCAGTCTTTGATCTTCTGTAGGAAGCACTTTCAGCAAGCGAAGTTGTGTTATCTGCATACTGATGGCTGTTGATGAGTCTTCCTCCAATCCTGATGCCACGTTCTTATAACTTTGACACATACCTTTCTTAATTTTAAACCACGCAGTGTTCCTTTGCTCTGTTTGAGTAACAGCTTCTCGGTTGTGGGGTATGGGTTTCAAATGAACACAACAATAATATATATAGTTTTCATTCGTAATAAAGTAGGTGTTTTGATTTATAATTAAATCTTGTGTTAAGACCTGTTTTTTGGTGTTTTGTTTTTTTTTTTTTTAAACCAACTTGCTAGAGGGTCAACCAAGAGTATGAGTCTGTTTCAACTTGATGACCATAAGTTATGAGTTTTGTTGGCTTTTCTCTTTTTTTCCTTTTTTGTTTATTTGTTCAAGTGGGTACTTATTTAAGGAAGCCATAGTCTTTTCAGTCACTTGCTACACATTTGAGAATTGGATGATGAATGACAGAAGAAATATCGATGCCTTTGAGCTGTGCTGTTGGAGAAGAGCATTGAACATCCCATGGATGGCCAAGAGCAAATCGACAGGTCTTGGAGAGAGTGCAACCTGAATGGTCCTTGGAGGCAAGAATGGGGAAACTCTGTCTCATGTATTCTGGGCGTGTTGTTAGTGGGGCCCATTCCTTGGACGGGAGCATCATGCTGGGAAAGGTCAGCAAAAGAGAGGAAGACCCTCAGCGAGACGGACTGACACAGTGACTGCAGCAATGGGGTAAAGTGTGTCATAGATGAGGAGGATGGTATGAGATAGGACAGGACTCAAATCTGCTTGTCTTAAGTTTGCTCTGAGTCATATTCAACTTGACAGCACCTAACAACAACAGTAGCACTGTGGTTAAATTGCTTGGCTACTAATTAAAAAGTTAGCAGTCGAAACCCATCAGTTGCCACGTGCTGGAAAAGGGTGGTGGTCTTCTTCTGGGAAGATAGATACAGCTTTGGAAATCCTATGGGGCTGTTCTCCTTTGACCCCCAGAGTCACACGATGAATCTGAGTCTGCACAATAACAATAGATCTGAGGGGGCTTTTTACGGAGGGAGTCATCTGTCCACCTTTCATTTCCCTCCTCCCTCACTCTTCCCTTCTTAATGAAAACAGGGCCAGGGTCTGTTTTGGGCCCTGGTAACATAGCAGAGGCCCACACAGATGTCCCTGCCCTCCTGTAGCTGACATTCTAGTTGGAAGAAGTAGGCATAAATAGACAAATTGTTAAATAACCCAGAAAGCTGATCATCTGTAGGGATAAATGCTGTGCAGAGAACAAAATGAAGCCCTAGCCCTTTGAGGATATCCAGAGAAGAGGAAAGCGCTCATGTTAAGACCTTGAGATTGCATGGTGTCTAGTGAGTCTGTGACACAATAAAAACATTTAAATAAAATAATGACATTTTATTTGGGTTCCATTTTGACAAGAGTGCATTTGTCCATTTCTTACCACCTAGGAACTATAGCTCCCTTTTTGGGTAAGAAAGTCTGGCATCTTCCTTCTGAAAACCTAGATACTAAATTGCTTCTGATGGGAATTCGGAAGCAGTTCTCCATGTTGCTTGGCTGCAGGGTTGGAGGGCCGAGGGGGCACACACGGGCATGAGGCCTCCGCTGACATGCTAATATTTCATTTTAATCTTGAGTGCCAGGTTACTTTCCAAATGAAGTGTCTCAGGCAAGGCTCTAACTTACATGAAATAAAAGAGTTTAATGCTAATTAAATATCATCTGACTACTGAAGCTCTATTTATTGATGGTCTGAAAGAACACCACTGAGGTGGATGCTGGAAATATGCCTCCATTGGGAAGGTATCCTGTCATGGTGGGACTCCATGTGACTCAGGCATTTTCCCCCACAGATGACAAAGCGACGGGCATGTGGGGAGGGACCTGGAGTGATTCTTCCAGCTCTCTCTCCCAGGGGGCGATAGATTAGGGCCTTTAAAATGCATTTATGTCAGAACTGGGGTAGAGCCCAAGCTTATGTGTTCCAACCAGCCCTCAGGAAGCACTGGTGATGTTGCTTCAGTTCACTGTATGTTACAAGAGTCTAGAAGAGAGTCAGGGAGTCTAAGGAGCTCTGTTGACCTAGTGGTAAGGAATTGTGCTGTCAGCTTGATGGCACAAGGTTTGGATCCACCAGTCGCTTCACGGGAGAAAGATAGGCAATCTCCTCCTGTGTGATTAACTGCCTCTGAAAACCTGCTGAAGGGTCAGCTATGAGTAAACAGGACATAATAATAACAGAAGAGATACCAGGGGAGCAAACTCTGACCTTGGCCTATGGAGTCACTGATGACATGTGGTATGACAGCTACATGGGAAACTTCCCATTTTACTAGTGCCCCTCCACATATGGGACCTTGGTGCCCTGACTGACCACATCCGCCCTGGCTACCACTCCCCTCAAGCTCAGCTTTGTGGTTGGCTGGGAGTAGATGGTTGGTTCTTCCTGAATGAAGTCTCTGTAAAGGGTTTGCCCCTATCTCACCACATTTTCCATCTCTCCAGCCTTCTGACCCTCACATCTGGTCTTCTTGGTCCCTCCAGCATCCACAGATTCTTATCAGTGGTGGGGAGCATGTGCTTTTGACCTTCATATTTGAGTGGATTCATTACAATGAATAATGATGACAGGACAATGGCTGCCTTTGAACTATGGTGCAGGAAGAGAGTGCTGAGTATCCCATGGGCTGCCAAGAGAACAGACAGATAGGCCTTGGAGAAGGTGCAGTCAGAGTGCTCCTTGGAGGCAAAGATGATAAAGCTTCATCTCATATACTTGGGGCATGTAGGTAGGAGAGGCTATTCATTGGAGAAGAACACATGACTGGAAATGTGGAGGAACAATGAAGGAGAAGACGATTCTCAGACAGGTGGATACACACGGTGACTGCAACAAAGGGCTTGAGTCTGTCAGAGATTGTGAGGTTGGCACTGGATCAGAAAGGATTCAGATCTGTTGTTCAGAGGTCACTGTGAGTTGTACTCAACTCACTGACATCTAACAACAACAACAACAACAATTGGGGCAGAAGTCGTTCTGTATTTGTTCTCCTTCCAGCTCTCTCTTGGTGGAGCCCTTCTTTTTTTATTATTATTAATTCTAATGAACATTTATAGAGATTTTGGATTTCCTTCTTGATCTTCACTTCCCTTCACTCCAATCAGCAGCCTCAGCATGTGTGTCTACCAGGGTTTCTTCGACTAATGCCTCCAGGGTCAAGAGCATTCTTATCAGTGAAGGAGGCTTGTGGCCATCTGGAGGACTCAGCCCAACCCCGGCCATGGCTCCATGCTAGTGGGTGGTCACTCAGGGGAAGGTGGGTCCAGTGTTACGAGAACTTATTTTCTCTGGGAAAACTAAGAATCTGGACTTGTTCACAGGGAGCTCAGCCAATTATTTTACAAGTGGACAACTCTTACGTGGCTCCCCCCCCCCCCTTCTTAAATTGCTCGTGAGCCAAGTAAGTGTTGGTAGATTTTGGCAAGTGGGCCCCAGGTGCCTGCTTTGGGTGTTCTCCCCAAAGCCAGGAGGGAACAAAAGAGGGAGCAGAAGCTGGTTTCTGGACAGGTCCCCAGGTTGGATGAAGGCAACGGCTTGGAAGATTCTCGCTGAAAGAAAGTATCTCCAAACGTGGCGCTCAGACCTCAGGAAACCTCCTCCCTCCACACCAGCTTGTCTGTATTCCACCTATAATTAGCATCCGAAATTTCTAAATGAACTGCCTAATCAAGTAAATTTAGCAAACTTATTGTGAAGTGTTAGCAGATCCTCTCCTCCAACTGTCCAGGCAGACAGACATCCTCAGCACTCACTACCTTGCTCCCCTTTCCTGTTTGCGATGGAGCCTGCTTGTGTGTGCTGTCTGGCAGCCAGGCAGACATCCCATTTATGTAATCTATAATGAGTTTATTAGTGTTTCACTGCCTTGTTGCTATTAAGTTTTATCAGTTTCAGCTTCAAGAGCACAAGGTTAAATTTTCAATAGAGTTTTCGTAAAGTTTAAGTGGGATTAAGATGGCTAAAAATATGTCCAAAGACTGGAACCGTGCGTTTAGCTTGAAGATATTATTTCTGCCTGCTCAAGAATTTTTATTTCAGAATTTCAGCCTGTTTTAATTTTTTTCAGAATGGCAACAATGGGCTTGTATTTTATGTATTTTTGAATTACCAACTAAATTCAAGTGAATTAAATAAAGGTAGAGTACCAAATCAATGCTGTACTGAAGGTGGTCTGTCCCATCTTCGACAATGCAGCCCGAGATGTCACAGTCACTGTCCCAGGATGCAGTCATGACTGACTATTGCTTTGCCCTGGTAAATAAGCATTAAGAAGGAAGAGGAAGATAATCTCCCACAAATTACAAAGGGATGAGTTATGACATTATTTTCTCCCGGTACCGTAAGATAAGCAGGTCTCCTATGAAAATATGTGTGTATGTAAATGAAAATGATTTACTCTCTTCTATAATTCTTCAGCAATTTTTTTTTTTACTTCGGATGAAAACCAATTCAGGAATTTCTTTGGTTGCTGCAACCAGAATCAAGTGGTTCCACTTTTAGGAGGAACAAACAAACAAATAAACAAAACAACCAGTACAACCACCACCCAGTAATAGGCTGAGCTGCTATTGTGGAAAGTTTATCATTATTGGTATGTAAGTTAGCTGGGGGCTTAAGCACAGAGCAGCTGGATAATTTAGCTAGCTCCTGGATCCAATTAAAAAAAATCTATGTTGTGTCCACAGGAGGGGAGTGGCCGTAGCTGGGAAAGCACTCTGTCGTAGACGGAGACACACCTGTGGCATTCGCTTGGTTATACACAGTTTGGGATGCAGAATGCTCTAAATCCTCTCATTACTGCCTTATAGAAGACAGACACTTCAAGCAGTTCCCCATTTATCTGAGATTACCAGTTAAACTCGTTAAAAAGCAACTATGGCTTGTTCACTCAATTGGCTGTTGGGACGATTTCCCTGTTCTTGAATGATGACGACAGTGTGGCTTTGATTAGTGAGTGGAGTGGTATAGTTTTTTAGGGGAGACCTTTTTGAACGTAATTTATGACTCTAGTGGAATGGCGTCTATGCTGGGGCATTACGTGTCTCCCCAACTATTGTACCTGGTGTCGATAAATGTGCATTTAGAGAAATCTGAAATTAAACTCCAGGGTGTTTTTGTTCTTGGGGGAAGCAATGCACCATAAACATTTTGGGCTTGAGCCAACAGCTTTCCCTGACAGTGATTGCAAATTACTGCAGTATGTATAGATTGCTCATGGAACACTATTTGAGGAAACCTGTATTTTATAGAATGTCACTTTTATGTACAATCCAGGCAAAAGGAAAAAAAAAAAGCAAAAACCAAAAAACCAAACAAACCCACCCCCACTTAAGGAGCAGACAGCATTCTCTTGAATAAGGATTATGAAAAAAAATGTTTACCAAAAACCCCAAGCTCCAAAGGTGGCTTTCTGTTTCATCATTATTACATCAATCATCAATATCAATATTCAATAGCAATCTGATAACACAGTCAGTAGGTGAAACAGCTATTAAAAAGTGTAAAAAAATGATTAATCAGGTGTGGGGTATTAATGCTCTCCAATTATTTAATGATAAGTACATATTTTTGAAAGTGTTTGTTTTTCATAATCGGCTATAATATTAGTTTGCAAAAAAAAATGTAATTGCTTCTTAATTTTGCATCTTGGCTCCTTTGTGCCAGGCACAAAGGTAGTATATTTCTGTAGTTATTGTTTGCAGCACTCCGTGTAAAAAATCACGTTCATTTCAAGAAGCTGTTATGGTATTGATTCTGGTAAAGACTTCCATTAACTGACCAATCTAAATCTCATAAGTGATGTCAGGATAGTTATGCATTTGCTTGGTTCAAGTATTCAGCCATTATGTTAGAATGCAGGCAGTGTCTGAATATGGCTGTTAAATTATTTCTAAATACCGAACCAGAACAGCTTAACAGTTCTGCAGTTTGAGACTGACACAAAAATGACAATCTGCCACCTCTTTGTTTTTTAAATATTAACGTTGTATTGGGATAGTATTTTTGGAGGAAAAACCTGTGGCACGAGAGGATAAGTGACATAAACAAAGGCAGCTGGGCTTCATGAAATAATGGAACAATAAGGCCCTTGCAGCCGCTCTCATCACTCCAGTATGTTAATTAGCATTCTGTTGTGGCCGCAACACTGAAAACATGTAATCTGTATTGGTGTACAGTACAGCTGTGAACACACATTCTTTTTTGTGAGTCCCTGGAGTTAGCCTTGCCATTGGCATATGCGTTTGGGCCAAAAGTCAAGCCATCACCACTAAAATAGCACACTGTAGCAGCAAAATGTCATTTGTCTTTTCTTATTTTTTCCCCCCTCCCCTCAATGCCACATGCTCTCCAGTGATGTAATCCAGTATCACCGCTGGGCCTCCTGGAGCTATTTTTGCAGTTGGGGTATCTGGAGGAGCTGGGAGGCCGGGGAGCAAGATTTGAAAGGCAGGTGGCTCACAAAGGGTCAATTTCATTTAAAAATAAAATACTGTCTCTCTTCGCATTATTGTTTAAATGCCTTTTAGAAAAAAAATTCTTCTTTAAATATCAGACAATCAGAGTCTGCTTCTTGTTTTCCTTGGGGGTGGGGTAGGGAGGGAAGGAGCTAATTCATACCAGCAAGGCCCTGAGAAAATGAGAGCTAAGGAAAGAGGACCTCACTGGACGCTCCTTTATCAGTTGTTTAGGTTCATGACCTTTAGGCATGTAGTGCTTAAGTGGGGTACAAGGTGTTCTTCCCATTTCAGAGCTGAAGAAACTGAGGCGGAAGTATAGTCCAAGGATGGCGCCTATTTGCAAGCCTATCACTTTTTGACCAAGCAGTTATCTAGGCCTTGAGAGCGAAGCCAATGAACCATTTTAAGGGAGAGGATTGCCACCATTGATGAGTGATGCTGGCTTCCAGAGCAGGACTCAAAAAAGCTCCTCTCCTGCGGTCCTGGTGCTCAACTTGGCTTGCTGGGAACCACCTCTTTTACGGCTTCCTCTGCTGGCAATGCTGGGTGCCAGCTTTGGAGATGGGGAGGCATGAGTCTGGAGAACTGGATTCCAAAGAGGGAAGCATTGTTGTCATAGGAGCCAGGCAAAGTGACCAAAGCCCTGCTTGGTTTTCTACCTGAGGGGGTTTGGCTTGAAAAGCGAAAAGGGTTCGGATATTCCCTGTTCTCAAAGTAATTCAGCATTTTTATTCGTGTATTTGTGTATATACACACTCACCTACATATGTAAACTCCCCCACACAGTTCTCTCTCTCTCTCCCGCCCCCCCACATGATAGTACCATTCTGCAAGATCATTTTTAAATCAAAGAATATCTTTTCTAGTACTTTAAATCTATTCCAAATTCAGACAAGGAATACTCAGTTGTAAAAACTTTTTTCTGCATGTCAGCTTAAATCTTCTCCATCTGATAGACCAAAAAGAGATTAAAATAAAGGAGGGAAAAAAACACCCACCCCAAAACAAAACTCTCTAACTTTCAACTCGGAGCAAAGCTCTTTTGTTGTCCCTCTTGAAAGAGGACAATCAATCCTTAGCTCTCCACTTTGCTTTTAATCTGCCTTAAATGTGATTGCAAAATTACCCCTACCCTGCAAAGAAATACAGCATCTAGGTCACCATGCTGATCCAATTTGGTTCTGCTTTTAGACTGTGGAGGAATCAAATTGACGAGTTGATGACGTGAGCGAATGAATGTCCATCAGGGGACAGTCTAGGGTAAAGGTTAATAGCACTTGCTTTTTTTTTTTTTTTTTTTTAACTCCATCACAGCAGAACTTTCCTGAGCTCCATACCTTCCCCTTTCTGAGTGTCCTCTGCCCCGGGCTCACAGATCCACATTTCTGAGTGATGTGAGGCACTGAGAATTCAGGTCTGCTTTCTCTTTTCCTAGAAAATCTTCCCCCCTCCTTGGATAGTGGCTCTTTAAATATTGAAATGCCTGGAAAAACAAAACAAAACAAAACAAAATAAAACGCAGCCTGTTAAAGAGATAAGAACAACACCACAAAATGTTGGTATCTTTTAGAATTTGTCTTCCTAGTGGTAAAAGTATATAATTAATAGGAGAATTTTCCTCCAGATGTGTCTATACTATAATAGAGCCTTATAAATGCTACAGAAAGAAAAATTGCTTGGAACGAAAGCGCCCTCAATAAGAGTACACCTGGGTCTGACAAAGATTGCATTTAGGGACTGCTGCGCTATCACATCGCAGAGAAAGACCAAGTCTCCGGGAGCAGCTGGAGAGAAAGCCCCAGCAAATCTGCATGCAAATAGCAGCGCATTGTTAACTTAATCAGATGCCGAGGAAAAGATGTGCCAGAGCCGCGGATGATCTACGCACGGAGGGAGTGAGGCCGGAGCTGGCGCTGGGGCCAGGGTAGCCCGGCTGGAGGCACCACTAGGCCGGCCCTAGCCTCCCTGTGTGCCCTGTCCTGCAGTAAATTTACCACATAATGCTTGATTGGCTCTTTGAAAACCTAGAAACGATGGAGTCTCTTTCAAAGGAATGGAAGCTTTATTATTTTTTTTTTATGGTGATCTAGGCATGGCCATTATTTCGCCCCACTCCATAACTCCAATTAAATAATATTTCTGCTTAAATATCCAGGTGTATGAAGATAAGAAAAACTGCCCTGAAGTGTCTAAAGAAAAGAGGTTGTTTTTTTTTTGTTTGTTTGGTTTTTGTTTTTTTTTAAATAGAGTAGGTCTGTATAGATTGCTGGGTATAAATTGTGCTTTAAGAAGAAGTGGAAGGAGGACACCTGTTATTTATATTTTATATTAATATTAATGGAAATATGTATTTGGAATCTCCTGCATCTTTTAGTCTAGCACCATAAAAAATAAAAAGTAATACTATTTAATCACCCACAGCTTAATAGTGCCTTAGTTGTTTACTGCCATTGCACTAATTGCTCTGTACTAATGTGTTTTTCTATGATATCCAGTAGTGCTAAGAGAACAGAGATCCATAACCAATTAAATATAGTGTTTTTTATGTTAAAAATATATCTGGTGAGGCTAGAAAAGGAACAGAAGCCGCCCTGACGAAAGGCACGCTGCCACCGAGGCGGTGCCTACCAGAAGGTGCCCACATTGCCTCTTTTGCGCAAAGACAAAGGGGGTAATTTTTTTGGCAAGAAAACAAACCCAAGGAAAACACAACAAACTGTCTCTTTTCATCCCCCTCCTCCTGCAACTCCTCGGGCTGTTTCGGTCTCCTCTCATCCAGGAAGGGAGAGTTTGGGTTGGGAGGGAAGCAGGGCGCAGCAAGGCCACCCTGTGCAGGGCCAGGCCGCCGCGAGCCCGCGGGGGGCGCCCGGGAGGAGGCCGAGGCTGGCCCGGGGCCCGGGAGGGAGCGCCTGCCGCCGCGGCCAAGAGCCGGAAGAGCGCCCCATTCACGCGCAGGCCGCCCCTGGCAGAGGGTTAATTGAGGATCATTGTTGTTGGTTCCAGAAGGAGAGAGGCGCTGGTGATGGGGCGGCGCGGGCGAGGCTCTTGGAGGGAGGAAGGTGAGGGCAAATTGGACCTAATAGCATTAATAATAATTACCAAAGACGGTGGGAGTAACAAAGGAATGCATAACGAAGACGCCGCCCAGACCTGGGGTGTTTTATGGCGAAATTAATATTCATAAACGAGAGCCCAGCCGCGGGGTGGCCCGCCGCCTGCGTTCGTTGGCGGG